>NC_067130.1:5901812-6204842 GCF_021347895.1 Acanthochromis polyacanthus
CGTTAACTTTAATGGAGTGGTTGTCTATTTATTGCACTGCATTTATACAGACAAAAAGATGGATATGTGGACACAGTATTAAATAAAAGATATACACACAATCTAAAGTAGTTGCTCTGTATGGTTCTTAAAAGTTACTGGAAACTGTTTTATGCACAACTATAGCTACTGCCCAAAGTGTTAGGATTGTCATGTGTCCTCCTACTCCTGAATTAAAGCAAGGTTATACACAGATTGTATGCTGAGAAGGTAAATCGAGGTATTTGGTACATTGCAAATACTGTAATTCATTATGTGCAATATGCAGTTTGTCTGACCCTGGGTTTTTGTGCTGCTCGAGTCATGAATAACTGAACCATTTAAATAATAGAGATTATTTACAGAAAGGTCATATTCCTATTATAGTTGTTGACCTTTTTAATATCAGTGCTTTTTTGACTTAGCATAATCCCAACTTTTGTGAAAATTATTCTATCCCATGTGCCACAGATGTAATAAATGTTTGAAGCAGTTTATATCTTACCTTTAATTTGTGATTTTTGCGTTAAATTATAGAACAGATAATATCTTGATGGTACCTTGTGCTAATGCTTAAAAATTACATCACAGTCTGTCAGAAAAATCACTTTTACATATTTTGCCTAAATTACACAGCCCTAATGTTGAGTGCAGCTTTATGTATTGCAGTGTGACATTTTGTTTTGCATAACCAAATAAACTCAGTCAAGACGGTGCTCCTCCTGTTTTAGGTTGCCGAACGTAGGCTGCTTTGGATCAACAGTAATTTCACCTTGTCACTTCTGCTTGCAAAGGAATAGAGGATACAACTGGAAAGCCTCCCTAAGGCTGAAACCTAAGGAGCAAGATGTCAATCACAAACACTCCCACAAGTAATGATGCCTGCCTGAGCATTGTGCACAGCCTCATGTGCCACCGGCAGGGAGGAGAGAGTGAAAGCTTCGCCAAGCGAGCCATCGAGAGTCTTGTCAAGAAGCTGAAGGAGAAGAAAGATGAGCTGGATTCCCTCATCACAGCCATCACTACGAATGGAGCTCATCCTAGCAAGTGTGTAACCATCCAGCGAACTTTGGACGGACGCCTACAGGTATAGTAGCAGATGTACAGTACGAGGCTTGATTGGTGTTGGAAATGTGAGAAACACTACAGATCTCAATAAATCATCTCCTCTCTGTGCTTTAGGTTGCGGGACGTAAAGGTTTTCCCCACGTTGTCTATGCACGACTGTGGCGATGGCCAGATTTACACAAGAATGAGTTGAAACACGTAAAATACTGCCAGTATGCCTTTGACCTGAAATGTGACAATGTTTGTGTCAACCCATACCACTACGAGAGGGTTGTCTCTCCAGGAATTGGTAAGTATAAATCATAAATTTGTTAGCCTTGATTAGATTTTAATGTTTGAAGTTATTGATAAATGTACGATATCACGGGTACATTGAAGGATTGTGAAAATTTTGCACTGTCAAATACATACTTTTGTCATGGTGTAGCTCATATTTAGATGCCATAAATAGATTGACAAAACATGTTCCAATTGTAAACTGATTGACTGAAATGGATTAATTTCTCTTCTTGTTCATGAATTTTCAGACTTATCAGGGCTCAGCATCACAAATCCAGGTAGGAAGATGTTTACATTTTCTTGTTTCTTCCTCAAAGATTTTGTGGATGTGGATCAGTCTTAACCACATCTGTTCTATTTTTTTTCCTAGGTCCACTCTTGGTAAAGGACGAATATGACTACGACAACCAGCAATCTCACTCCAGCTCTGAAAACCACCTGCAGACGATCCAGCATCCGCCATCAAGGCCGGGTCCGCAGGAGACGTTCAGCAGCCCCGCTCTTCTACCCCCATCGGAGGGCAGCAGTTCAGCTTCAACTTCTGCTTTCTCTACCATCAGTGCTGGACCTTCAAGTGAGAACCCACACAATGTCAAAATGATGCAGTCAGCTCAGAATACTGTGGTAGCTGAACTTCTGTTGTAGCAAGTAGGTTGGGTAATTTAAAAAAAAGTTTGACTCCTCAGCTCGACTAGGCCTGTTTCCACCTTGGATGTTGGATGCACAGCACAGGCTTAAAGTTGACATCACACAACTGTTTTAAATTTCTTACAGATCCTCCCCCCAACTGGAGCAGAGGCAGCAGCTTCACCCCTGCGGTGCCTCAACACCAGAACGGGCATCTACAGCATCATCCACCCATGCCTCACACAGGACATTACTGTGAGTAAATGGCAAACATGCCCTGAAAAGCTCTGAAATCAAGCCTGGAAAATAGTCTTTATCTTTTCAGACAAGCCATTGGAACTGATGTGTTATTAGAATAATGAATCCTGATAATTAGTTTAGGTAAAGAATGACTATTGTGGATAGAGGAGGTTAGTACTCGAGGAAAACATTTAGGTGTTGGTTCACCAGTGATTCTGGGATAAGCAACCTCAGCTAAAGACTAAAAGTTGAATTGAAAGTGAGTAAAAATGATAGCTGCAGCACAAAGATTCAAATAGTTTTCCTCAGTAGACATTCATTAATGCATTACACATTTATGAATAAGTTCAAACTGAAGGAAATTTGTTTTTGTGATAACAGCTGAAGATTAGCGGAAGATATTAAACATCAACTTCCTCCCCTCACACTTGATGAATTCTAATCATTTTCAGCTCGAGCTTCAACTGCTGCTCATTTCACAGCTAAAAAATGAGCAAAGTTTCAGAATTGTTTCTTCAAAATTAATATCAACATGTTCTTGCAGGGCCTGTTACCAATGAAATTGCATTCCAGCCCCCTATATCCAATCATCCTGGTGAGTATAAAGCTACAGCTGAAAGGCAGCCCACATATTTATTATTAATACACTAGATCACCTTTAATATATCACAAGTGCGACTCATATGGCATCTGGTTGCTCGTTTGCTCCAGCTCCAGAATACTGGTGCTCCATTGCATACTTTGAGATGGATGTCCAGGTCGGGGAGACGTTCAAGGTGCCGTCCACATGTCCGATAGTGACTGTGGATGGATATGTGGATCCATCAGGAGGCGATCGCTTCTGCTTGGGTCAGCTGAGCAATGTCCACAGGACGGAGAACATCGAGAGAGCCAGGTATTCTGCCACATAGTTAGAGAGATCATTATATAGTTATTCAGGCAATTCAGTTTAAATTAATAGTATGTATTTTGATTCTGAGTAGTGACTGGCAGTGACATTTATGTAAGAGTCTCTGCAGTCATGCTGCTGTAATTGGTAAATTACCTTTAATGACTCGCCTCTCTGGCTGTGTTTAACTGTTCTGTCTTTTGTGTCCTTAGGCTTCACATTGGCAAAGGCGTGCAGCTGGAGTGTAAAGGTGAGGGAGACGTCTGGGTCCGTTGTCTGAGCGATCATGCAGTGTTTGTGCAGAGCTATTATCTGGACCGGGAGGCAGGACGTGCTCCTGGTGATGCAGTTCACAAGATCTACCCCAGTGCTTACATCAAGGTGAGATCAGAGTGCCGTGCTTGTACAAACTCACACTGATTAGCCAGACAGCATATGATTAGGACTATAATGGGGGTACGATGTTGCCATTGTACTCACTGTATTCTTATGTAAAAGAAGCCATGCTCAGAGTTGAACTAATCTCTATGTAATATGTGGAGTGTCCCCTTTTTTGCTGTACTATTGAGGAGATTTTTCTACATGTTCCCTCTGTGAGATGGTTATGACCCACATCAAATTAGCATTAAATTTCATAATGTTGTGGACCAATCTCTGCAATTGTGCTGTCTCCCCTGCCAGGTGTTCGACTTGCGTCAGTGCCACCGGCAGATGCAGCAGCAGGCAGCAACAGCTCAGGCGGCAGCTGCAGCTCAGGCGGCGGCAGTGGCTGGGAACATTCCTGGACCCGGCTCTGTGGGAGGCATCGCTCCTGCCATCAGTGAGTGCTCTTACTGCCGCACTTAGCCTCAGACAAGTGTATTATTAAGATTGCTTCTCATTATCGTCCTCTGTGGGGGTTGTGAGTCCAGACTAATATCATGGACTTTCTAAAGGAAGCCGAATTGACAGTGTTGTGACCCAGAGAGTTACAGAACAGTATGGGCAGAGAAAAGCAACTAGCAGTGTCGGTTTATTAAGGAATAAGATTCATTTGATTCAGTCTAATGTAAGCAGAAAAATCTGATTATTGTTTCACAAAAAGGACCAAATGGAAGCATGTTTTTAGAGTTTAAAATGTACTAAATCATAATTCAGTGCAGTGCTAATACCAAAATAGATTGGATGGAAGAATTTTTGACTTTACTGCCCCTCTTTTCATGTTTTTGCATTAAATCTGTGAAACAAACTTTTACAGAACAAGCACATTAATACTAGGTACATGAAGCAAAGTTTGATCTCTTTAAACTCCTTTTCTAAATTGGTTTTAGTGTTGGCATGCTTATCATTAACAATAGCTAAAATTAAAGGCTAACATTTACAGTGAGTGTGTTTTATAGAATTTCATTCAAATTCAATAAAATGTGTGGTCTGATCTGAGTGGGAGATGTGAGTATATCAGCTGTACTTTTTCTCCTCAACGGCGCGTCTGCTTGGAACGTTCCAACTTTTCCCGCTAACTTAGCTAACACATCTCTGCCTGGGTTTGGCCTGTAGCTCCACATCGATCTGAAAGTTTCTGCCTGTTTGTGCCCTGTAGGTTTGTCTGCTGCTGCAGGCATTGGGGTGGACGACCTGCGCAGGCTGTGCATCCTGCGGATGAGCTTCGTGAAGGGCTGGGGGCCGGACTACCCACGGCAAAGCATCAAAGAGACGCCCTGCTGGATCGAGATCCATTTACACCGAGCTCTACAGCTGCTGGATGAAGTTCTGCACACCATGCCCATAGCCGACCCTCAACCTCTTGACTGAGTTAAAAGACACGAACTGTACAAAAAATGACAAAAGAACAAAAAAAATTAAAAACAAATCAGTCTGTACTTTGAGGAGACCACTCCACCTATAGGCCTGGAGCACCGAAGGAGGACTGCAAACACAGGGATGCTGAGTAGGTTGTAGGAGTAGGAACGAGGACAGAAACGCCGGCAATATACTCCAAACACTTTCAAATTCTGGTTTGCTAGGGCTGGACCTGAATATCCCGAATATCCGAATATTCGTTCGCTACGGCGGTATCCGGATATTAATTTTGGTATCTGAATATTCGCCCCACCCCGCTGTCTTCTCTCCGCCTTCGGCACATATCGGCTCATCTCGTCGCGTGATCACATAAACATATACACATGTCTATGTGATCACCCCCTCCTCCCCCAGACGAAAATATTCGGAGCTCGTCTCTTCCCTTCGCCTTCGGCCCGCTTCGGCTCATCCCGCCGTGTTCTTCGGCTCATCTCGGCTCCTCCATTCATGTTTGTAAACACCACTCGTCTTTAATAGGGCCCGAATATTCGGAGGCCAGAAGCCACTATTCGGGCCAGCCCCAGCTGAGTGACACTAAAGGTCTGTAAGGCTTCCAAACAACAGCTAGAGGAACATGTGAGTCACTGGAAACATGCTGGCGAGAGGATGAAATAGGAAGCCAGTATTCTGACATTGTTCACTGTTTGGAACTGCGTAACACCACAAAGTGAACAAAGCCTGTGTCTGTCAATTGGCAAGCTTGCTACAAAAGTACCTGAAACTCTTAATATGAATTGAGCAACTGCAGTTTAAAGATAATAATGATTTCATTAGTCCCAGTGCGGTCTGAAAGTAACAGATCACCTGAAGAGAGCGCAGGATGTCAAACAATGAATTAGTCCTTCTTTTTCAGTGTGGATGTTTGCATATTTTTAAACTATTTGGCTTCAAAACAGTGAAGTTGAGCATAATGTGGCACATCGTCTTGGATGCAAACCTGTTCTTCACCCTGTCTGTAAACCCTAAATGTGATTTCAGCTGGAATATACTGCCGGTCCAGTCCTCCTCCGTTAGTTTCCCCGTGGCTGAAGCAGCTTCATGTACGTGGAGTTATTTCCCATTCACAGATCAGGACATTTCTGTAGAATCATGTTATGCATTACTCATGTTCTTGTAAAATGTAATCTTAAAATATTTTTCAGTGCTGACGGTCCTTGTTTGATGTTTTTTTGATTTGTGTTTTTATTGACAGAGCATTTGAAAAGCCAGTTATAGCTAAATTCTTTTTCCAACACCATAAAACGTCCATTACTCCACGACCAGTCAAGGCTGTTGTTGCACTGAGAAGTGATGTTTTGTACAGAGAATTTTCAAACCCCGAGCTGCATTGAAATGCTAAAATACGCCCCCTCTCTCCCACGAAAAAAACAATAACACCTGCGTGAATATTATCTTATTGTCATCTTTTTTGATTAGATGCCCACATAGTGTCCATTAGCCCTTTATTAATTTGGATATGTCTCGTTTCAGAGTCTCATTTGTGGCTACTTGTTGTATCCATATAACCTCTTAGCATAGCTAAGTTTTTCTTGCTAACGACCTTGTTGAAATCATTAAAAAATGTGGTTCAGTGTGCTGTCAGCCCAAAATCTGTCATCGTCAAGCTTGAAAGGTGCGTTTCGACCCATCTTTGATACCGACGAGGCATTTTGGGTGGAGCATCACCTTTTAAGATGACTTCACCACCACCCACTTTTAATCTGAGAATAGCTCGGATGATAATTATTCTATAGACAACAGCTGAGTCAGTGAGGAAAGAACTGTGAGAGGAAGCGTAAGCCATATCGATGCCAAATATACTCGACGGAAAGCGAAAAGGTTATCAGACTGCAGTCATTTCAGTATTACGTTGCTCGTGAAAGCTTGGTTTTAATTATCGGAACCATTTTTTTTGTTTGTTTATGCTCGGCACTATTGATCAAACGATATTTTGGTATTTGGAGCTCTGTTTACCTAAAGCTGTTGCAGTATTTTATACTCTTTTTGCTACCTTTACAGTGATGAATCATTCTGGGCATAATCAAAAGATTATTAAAAAGAAGAAGAATGCTGTACAATTTTCAGGAAATGCAAGTTCATGCTCATCTTAATCTTTACAAGTATGTCATACAATCTCAATACATATGGAGTTTGAATGATATTGGTGTTTATATGTATGAATATGGTTGAATAAAATTTAATGGGCTAACCTTATTGGGTCAGTCGATCGGTGTGCGAGAAAAGACGCCGGCTTTGAACAAGAAAACGTTTATTACTGCAAAGACAAGTCACAAATTTTAAGAAAACAACACTAAGAAGCTAGCCTGAGCTGAGATCTGAAATATTCAGAAAACGAAACTACATGTGTCTTTAATAGTTTCTATAATCATCAATACGACACACTAAATGATAATGTCTTTGTAAATATAAAAGTCCCCCAATTGTCCTTGTTTTTTTTTCATGTAAAATACACAATACAAATCACCCTACACACATTGGTTCGCTTGCCAATTTGAGAATATACATTATGTGAAGAAAACTCAACGGCACACAAAAAGAAAGTCACGTGAAATTTGTGTGTATATATTATATCAGATACTATACATTATCCAGAAAAGAGGGGAAAAAAAAGGAGATCACAAAAGCACTTTAGCCAACATATCAGATCATAAAATGTTCACCAAAAGAACAAATCAAATAATTAGGACACAAATAAATATACCTTTTCCAGTTTTTGATATATACACATTTTTCATTTAGGGTGAATCAAAAATAAAAACCTTCCCCAAATGCCACTGCCAAATGCTTGTGCTTGCATTAGAGCGTGCTACAGATGGCCACGACTCACTAGACTGTCAAATGGCACTTGAAAAGAAAAAAAGAAAAGGAAAAAAAACAAAAACAAATCTCAAACAGGTCACAGCATTCAGAAAATATCATTTGACAAAAGAAATCACGATCATGAGAAAAACAACTCAGAGCATTTTTACTTACAGTAACTCTCCTGGTTCATTACCCAGTTCTATACAATAAAAAGTTGTTTGCAGGTAATCTACCGTGTGTAATTTACTCTGTGTGTGGTGTCACGTCCAGTAAATAATAAATAGTCCAGTCTGAGGACAGGTCTTTCTGCTTCCTCAGCCCTGGTGTCTTCTCAGTGGCAGCACCTGTGCAATGAAATGTCTGCTCTGTAGCCTCTATCTGTAGCCCACCAGAGACCCAATAGTCGCCCAGGCCATCTGCTCTGGCCGGGGCAAAATTAAAGGCACTGGAGTCTGCTATGGGTCAGTGAAGCTGCCGCGTTGTCCAGGTGAAGAGGCATTTCTCAGCTTTCACTCCTATTACAAGTTAAGGAATAGCTTATATCTCGTTTTTTTTTTCTTTCATGGTTGGAAATGGGCTCATTTGCAAACAGCTGTTACAAAAAAGAACAATCTTACCTCTCAATTTTCAAAAGACACTGAGAATTAAAGTACAATTGTGTTGGCAGCATTGACACGAGTCCAGCGTTTACCAGGCAGGCTTTGAGATGCAGAAATCACTGTTCTGGCACTGTCTGGTTTACAAAATAAAACTTAGGGGGGGTAAGAATTCGATTGCGAGAGACAGTTTTCTAGCAGCACATGGCAGGTGTGCAAAACCAGAAAGCACTTATGATCCTAAAGCACACGATTGAGATTCAAAGAAAACATCGTTTAAGCCATTGTCACATCAGGCACAAAATAATGAAAGGTACCATCTACAGTGTTGTAGTTAATATATATGATGATTTAAAAAAAATAAGTCAGCGAGAGAAAGGTAAAAAAGCAACAGGCAAGATAGCGGGTCTCGCAAAAAAAAACCTTCATTCCTAACAGTACATCCAGATTTACAATGTGTGTTAAAATTTTACAGACAGAACCTCATCACTTTTTACAGTGTGAGCTCGTCAGATTTTATTTCTCACAGTTGTGTGAACACGGATTTAAAGGGAGGAAGTATAAGAGATGATCTGGGGTTCGTTCATCTTTTTTTAAAAATCGGAACATTTTCAGTTCTTTCTCCCAACTTGCATTCGACAGTTTAATTCCAAGAGTCCGGGAGCTTTCTCTCGCTCAAGTTCATAGTGTTCACAGACTGATGCCATGTAAACGAAATGCCTTGGGCCTAAAACTTGCAGCTGCTTACAGTGCAGTTCGTTGGCCTTTTCTCGCAGACTTCTCAAACTGTCCGTCGATCGATATAGTTAGAAAGTCAGATTTGTGTGCGCTCAGTTCCTAGATGAGGTCAGGCAGACATTTCAAGCCTGCTGGGTTGAAGTGTCTGTCTTTGTAAGGCTATAGTATCAGATGTGTAGCATAGGTTTAACCAGTGAGGAACGTGGCTTCGGGGGGATTCGATTTTTCAGATTCCCCCAAAAGTGTCACCGAAATGACCCAGCAAAAAAATAAAAAAATCATCAGGGACAGTCCACTGACCCAGCAGGCTAAAATGACACAAAGTTTTTGAACTTTCCCCCACTCTTCTTTACTGTTAAGCATGTTTTCTACACAGGCACACAACCTACACTGTAACAACAAAACAACCAACCAAACAAAAAAAAGAAAAAAAATGGCAAAGATCCTGTATCCAGCTAGTATCTAAAGGATTTTTTTTTAAACTAGTGATCGAACCTTTAAGGGCTGTGATTACAGCAAATACAGTGCCAACCCTTTTGTCTTTACCTTAAACTACATTGACTTATAAAGAAAAAAAAACGTCTTTCTGTACAGTAGGTCTGCTCTTTGCAGTGGTATAACTCATGATTTATCCTCAGTAGCCATAACATAAGCATGTAAACCAAAACAAAAACAACAATAAATATCAATAAATAAACATCTGCAGAGAAAGGGTTCAGACCATTTCACCGTACACGAAAAAAATAAGAACGAAATCATTTTAGTAACAAAATGCTCCTATTCAGAGGATTAATCTCAATATTTTCCACAACATAGAAGGCTATAACAGTTCAAGTATAGATGTCGTCTAATGAATCAGAAGTTAGTCCCCATGCCTTTCTCATTTCACAGTCTATGAGCTAATTACAGATGAGCTACCGAAAGAAACATTCACGTATAAACAATCCGATCAAACCACAAAAAAAGCAACAAATATATGTAGTGTGTCATCATTATATATACTATACATATATATATCTATATATCTCTTTGAATATCAGAAAATATCTACTTTTGGTCCACTGTACAAAGATGATCTTCAAACAGGGAACAAAGGAATGAAGCATTTCATGAGCTAAAAACTGAAATGAAAAATGTATCAGAGGTGAGAGAAAAGCAATGCCGATTTTCTCTATCGCGTTGAGATTTGTGCAGTACAGTGGCGTGTGTGCAATAAGGTTTGGTGACTGTGCTGCACGCGTCAAAGGGCTGGCACCACTGGTTTGAGGTAGGGTGACTGATGGATGTGTTCCAACACATACACACACAAGCACGCAGACACATGTACACATGCACATAAAAACACAGCGTAGACCTACTGCACGCGTCCACGTTCACGCGCAAACACACACATACACACGCACACTTCACCCAATAGCAAAGGCTAATGCAAGAATAGGCCTCGAGAGGGCAGAGTGAGGGCAGGAGCAAGGCTAAAGACCGTGATTCAGAGAAGTAACGAGCTTAGTAGAGCTGATCCAGAGAGGAAAACAACGGGCGTGTCTGTGCCTGCGTCCCTCGGTCTCAACACTGATGAGCCAGCCCAAATCCAGCCACGAGTCACCAGAAAAGCCAAATCTGTGGCTGGGACAATGCAGAGGGGCTGTGGGCTCTTTACAGCGCACAGTCAGGACTACATGGACAGCTGCATTTAAGGATAAGGCACTATGATAAAGCCGAGGTACAAGAAATCCCTGACATTCCTTCTGCTCTGCAACATGGCACTGTGGGACAGGAAACAGTTTGTTTTTGTGTGTGTGGCTCACTCTCAGATTCCTCTTCTTGGTTTGTTTTTTTTTTTTTTTTTCTTTTTGGTCCACTGTGCACTTAAGAAATTTCATTAAGACAGAAAACTGCAAAACCGGGGGAAATGTGTCCAGTAAGTTGTCTGCAAGATTACGGCTCGTCACATAAACCACACTACAGAGCATCTAAAATGAACAAAGGCAAGCGACATGCACCGAGTGCATAGAAAAGCTAGCATTGAGGAAGTGTTTTTTTGTTTGTTTTGTTTTTTTAACAGCCTTTCTTCTCAGTCTCATCTCTATATACAGTAGTAGCAGCACAGACATTTCTTTAGGGGGATCTTTTTCTGTGGCTAAAAGCTATGAGTGGTCATCGGCAGGCGGCTACCAAATAATCTTCGAACAGAACAGATGAAACTGCTCCGTGATCCGTATTTGAATGTCATACATAAATAGAAAGTTGTCCCTTTGTTTTTTAGCTACATACAATACTCAAAAAACATTTTGTTCAACCAAAAGTGTATCACCAGTTGGAATGCTTGTCGACATAAATTATACTCAAATTATGAGGGATAATTCGAAAATTAAAACAAAATAAAACGCAACGATAGCACCATGAGTTTTGGGTAATACCAATTGAAAGAACAGCAAAACTATGTACATTAGGCGAGTCAATCAATGCCTTTGCTCCACTGGGACTAGTGACATGGATTTGAGCTCTGAGACATCAGTAGTTTGAAGGAGTTGAATTTTCCTCCAGAATAAAACCCATCTGTGTACACAGACAGGAGGCGGTAAGTCGTACCTAAATGTGCGACGTTTAACGGGTCAAATTAGTCCTTTTCCTCCAGGTCCCTTCCGCCGGCTGTTGCGTTGTGTTAGAGCACGGACTTAATGGGATGACAGCACATCCAGAATCTAAGCAGTCAGACAAGGACAGCACATCGTGGCCACAGCATCACCATTTCATCACTGCTCCACTGACCAGGCTGGATAGGGAGGGGAGAGCACGTCCACACGAGTGCAGACAGAGACAACGCATGAAAGAGACGCAAACATTGAGACTCACAGAGAGAAAGATATGTGGAGAGCGAGACAGCGAAGCCAGGCCGCAGAAGATGGGGCTGTGCCTTCAGAGCCTCAAACGGACGCGTAGGTGTTGCCTGTGGTGCTGCAGTGACGGATGGTGGGAGTACCGGCAGAGGGGGTGAGGATGTGCTCGGTGTGGTCCTGCGGGGGCTGGGGCAGCGAGTGGAGGACACCGGGCTGGACGACACCCACCACAGGGTGAGACCCGTCCTCCAGCGCCCCGACCTGGATCACCTGGATTACCTCGTGCTCCGACTTTTCCCGTTTGGCGAGAGGCTCCCCGGACTCCTCCGTGTCCTCTTCTAAGTCACTGTCCATCCCGCTTGTTTCATCTAGACGAGAGAAAGTAGAACAAACGTGCATGAAAAAAGTGGTGCAGACTCAAGAGTTTGTGAAAAGTCATACAAACGGCAGATGCAAAAAGACTGTGTTTTAGTTTATCACTCTGTCGTGTACTCAGTCCTTTTGCCTTTTAACCCTCGTGTCGTCCTGCGGGTCAAAAATGATCCGTTTTAGTTTGAAAATGTGGAAAAAATAAATAAATGTCACAGTGAAACTTCTGATGTCCACATTTTCAACATTTTGGGAAATCTTTGAACATTTTTTGGTGGAAAAAAAGAAATGTTAAAAATCTTTTTCAAGAACATTGACCAAAAAAAAAAAAATCAACCAAAATCCAGTGAAGTTCGATACTGATACTGATATGTATGTAATCACTTAAGATATTTTTAGGATTTTTTGGAAGATGTTTACTCATTTTTGATAATATTTACAAGAATTTTCTTGCCAAATTTGGGGGATTTTTTTTTTAGAAAAATTAACTTTTAAGGAATTATTGCAGTTTTCTTCTTTGCAAATTTTCAGAAATTTTGGGATTTTTTTTCAGACAAGGAAACCATATTTTTACAGGCAACCATCCTGTTCCCCGTAAATGAGGACAACAGGAGGGTTAATTATATTTGCATCAAGTCAGCTTTCATATTTCAATACAACATATTCTTTAATGAATAGTTTGACTTAGTGCGAGTAAATCAACACAAGCAAGCTGCTGCATGTATTGTTTATCTAATACTACTGCTTGTCCTTCACCACCAAATATCACATTTTTGCTCCATCAAATCTCAACAAGTACAGTGGGCAATAAAGTATTCAGTCAGCCTCCAATTGTGCAAGTTCTCCCACTTAAAATGATGACAGAGGTCTGTAATGTTCATCATAGGTACACTTCAACTGTGAGAGACAGAATATGAAAAAAAAATCCAGGAAATCACATTGTAGGATTTTTAAAGAATTTATTTGTAAATTATGGTGGAAAATAAGTATTTGGTCACCTACCAATAAGCAAGTTCTCTGGCTCTCACAGACCTGTAACTACTTCTTTAAGAAGCTCTTCTGTCCTCCACTCGCTACCTGTATTGATGGCACCTGTTTGAACTCGTTATCTGTATTGATGGCACCTGTTTGAACTCGTTATCTGTATGACAGACACCTGTCCACAGCCTCAAACAGTCAGACTCCAAACTCCACCATGACCAATATCAAAGAGCTGTTGAAGGACACCAGGAATGAAATTGTAGACCTGCACCAGGCTGGGAAGAGTGAATCTACAATAGGCAAGCAGCTTGGTGTGAGTAAATCAACTGTGGGAGCAATTATTAGAAAATGGAAGACCACTGATAATCTCCCTTGATCTGGGGTTCCACACAAGATCTCATCCCGTGGGTTCAAAATGATCATGAGAACAGTGAGCACAAATCCCAGAACTACATGGGTGGACCTGCTGAATGACCTGCAGAGAGCTGGGACCAAAGTAACAAAGGCTACCATCAGTAACACACTCCGCTGAGGGGGAATCACCTTTTTGCACAATTGGTGGCTGACTAAATACTTTTTTTGCCTCACTGTAAATCATATTCAAAGCTACTGTTCAAATCTTATATTCTACTTGCTCATGTCACTCAAAAAAAAAAAAAAAAAGCGGTTCAAAACTGTTGTCTATGCTAGATGTTTGGTAACCATGCTGCAATTCTGTCTGTTCTTTCATATACATCTAACACTATAAGGGATATTTTTGATTCATGAATCAATATTTTATAATTATACACAGATGAAAGAGTAAAACACTTATGAAATACAATCTTACCAGCACAATGTTTATCTGTGTGGTCACATTTTACTGCCACTTGGTCAAAAATGTTAGTTTTTCAGCTCCTTCAGTACATATTCAGCTGGATGTTGCTGACTTGTATGACCACAGAATTGAACTGACTTAATTCTTTAGAGTTGGAAAATTTAATTTAAATAAAGAGGATTTCTTTTCTACAATACTGGATGGGTTCTCAAGCTTTATATACTTTGCCACATACCTTTATCAATGTTTGTAAGGGATAAGGTGCTGAGGCTGTCAAACTGGAAAGAGATGGTAAAGAATAACAAACATTGTAAATACAGGGATCATTAGTGGTTCACATTGTTCTATTAACACTGCCATGCATTACAGTTTAGCAAGGTCCAAGAAATGCAATTAAAGCAACAAAATAAAATTAAATATAGAAGACAAGAGGCCACATTTGTACCTCCCCCATGACACCAATGGGCGTCTCTCCAGTCGCTTGAGCCACGCGATGTTCCACAAGGTAAAACATGTACTCGTCATACAGCAGGCGGATCAGGTGGAAGGAACCGAAGCTGGCAGCACTGCGCAGGGTCAGGTCCCTGATCACCATCGAACTGCAGAGACGTGGAGCAAAGACATGAAGCGTTTTCTCTCTCAGGAGCAATGCTTCTCATGAACATGTGTCAGTGTGGTTGTTTCTTTCCTCACAGACCTGTAGAAGGACCATTTGAGCAGGAACTGCCGAGCCGCCCTGGGGAAACTGGGCCGGTGCTCGTAGGGCTTGAGCACCTGAGTGACCACATTATCCAGCCAGGCTGCCCATTGCTCCAGAGAGCTTTGCTGCTGTAGTGTGGCCTTGAAGTCCTGCTCCAAGTGCTGAACCACCCCCTCCTCACACTGGCACACCCATGATGCCTGCTCCTGTATAGCAGCATGAAGCAACAACTGGGGGTTCACAACTGACAATAAACATGAAAAAATATCCTTTCTTGTGACAATGTAGAATAGAAAAATATTCACAGAAAACAAAGGCCCCACCACTGAATATCCAAACACAAAGAACTGTACTAACCTGTACATTGGCAAAGTCAACACGGTTGAGATCACTCAGCATCTGGTTGATCTGTGATGTGTTTTGCAACACGGCACGTGCCGCCTGAGCCAGGTGGTTCAGAGATGTATATCTGCGCAATGTTTGCGCAAAGGCACTAACAGCGGCAATCTGTAGCAAGAATGCACATGAGGAGCTACTACCTACCCGATATTTACACACGTTTCACAACCGATAGTAAAATTATTATTCAAGTGAAATTAAATATATACACTACCAGTCAAAAGTTTGGACACATTTTCTCAATCAAATGAATGAAACAGTGTGTCCAAACCTTTGACTGGTACTGTATGTATACACATGAGGTTATTGCAATGGTGCACCTTGGTCTGGATCATTCTCTGTGGAATGGCATTCATGGCATTATTGAGCCAACCTTCCAGGCTTTTGGCAAAGTTGCGAATGGCTTGAGTCAAGGCACCTGAAAAACACAGAAAACAAAAGACGGTTGAGATGTTGCAAGATGTAACGCAACAAACAAGTGAACATGAGAAATGTCTTCGACTGTGGCTCACTGGGAATGGGTCTCAGGACATCAGGAATGAGGATCTCCACAAGGGCCTGGTACATTAAATGGTCACAGGTGCTCATCCACTTGAGTATGGCCTCATTTCTGCACAGCACCAAGAGCTGCGATCGGGGGAGCCGTGCTTCAATCTCACTTATGCTGCTGCGGAATGAACAAACCGGACGCATAAAAGATGCTCTTGAATTTTCAGAGAAGCCTAAAATAAATCATGTCCACATGTGCACTGGTCAGCTTTTTTTTTTGTTGTTTTTTTTACTTTGTCTTACCTGTTTTCTGTTACAGTGGCACCCTCTACAGTGTCGGGGGGTGAATAACGCCAGAATGTTTGCCACAGCTTCTCAATTAGACTGAACTGGAGGTTGACGACCACATCCAGGATAGCCTGAAACAGGACCAGAGAATAAAGAATTAAAATTCTCAACTGAAACAACTTTCTACAAAACAAGAAACGGTGTCTTTGAAAACTGTTGACAGTCTGTCAGTTACCAGAGAAACCATATCATTGTGGAATGTTTTTAGAAGCAAAAATTAATCTCACATATGGACATCATGAACATTGACCTCAAATGATCTGTAAGGCTGAACACGATAAGGGACTTTTCAGGAAGTTATGTTCTGCTTTTCTTTTAATTTGGATGAAATGGCCGTTTAACGTACTGAGGATCAAGTCATGGAGGACTTGATCTTTAGTTTTACAGACATCAGGAGAGCAGTGCTTAAAAACTCCACAACATGAAAAGAAAATGTAGTTTTAAAATGTCAGCAGCTGGCATTTACAAACTTGGATCACTATAAGCCCACGTGGCCTTTCCAAAAGTTTCCACACTCCTAGTCCAACCAATCTTTAAATGTGTGAACATTCAAAATTTCTAAAACTTTAGTTCAGTATTTTTTGTCTTACTAGCCTTTCCATATTAAAGACTAAATGAATAAGATGAACTCTCTGAACTTCACTGGCAAATTCTGAAAAGCATTTAAAAAATTACATAATTTACACAATTTTTCCAAAACAGCTTGAAACAGCAAGAACTGTCAGATTTTCCACTTTCCAACAGTCCCTAAACTATTCATCTGTCACCTGTTGTTCCAAAGGAAAATGTAATTAAAACTACACTTAAAATCGTAATATTTCTTTAAAACCTTGTCAAAATTCAATGAATAGATTATGTAAGAATGTAAAAATTCAGCACTCCTTGGCGATATTAAAATATTAATGAGTTTCTTTGAATTTGTAGAAAATAAGTTCTCCCTTCTTTAAACCATAGTTGTGGCGCTTCCATTTTATGATGGTGTAAAAAAAAAAAAAGAAAGAAAAGAGCCCACAGTGAGTAAAAAATGCGACAGCAGCCAATAAATGGACAGAAACTGCTTGGGCTTTAGAAGGTTAAATTACTAAATTGAGAAGATACAAAACAGAACAGTCAATTCTATGAAAGAATGAGAATCTTAATTGAAATTAGTGAAGCAAATGTTCTAAGTGGTGAAATACAGCTGTTGCAATGCCTACTGTCGAGGATAAGCCAATGCTTGAAGCACCTTCACCAGGACTTAGTTTGACTTATGTGCATTTATTTCTCCAAAGCAATCATACTCCAACATTCTGCATCTCACACAAACAATTCACCATGACCAGCTTCTTCAGCGGTCAAAACTGTTTTACCTTTCGTGCCAAACACCTGTCCAGACAAAGATCGGTTCCTGCTTATAACAAAATGCTCACCGGCTCCTACGTACATACAGTCATATTAATCATGCTGTGTCTATTACTGCCATCTTTGACCAGTGAACAGGAAACCAGCTCCCTCTTTCCACTCTGGATTACAGTTATGTGCTGTGATAATTTTACGGTGAATATCAAAAGGATGCACTTTGTCTAACCTCACAGTGCTCTCTGTAAAGGGACTGGAGAGCTTTCACGTCCTCTGGGCTGATGTTCTCTGTATTGCTCTGTCCCAGGTCCAGCTCTACAAAGTCAGGGAGTGCCCGTGATGCATCTGTTGGGAATCGGGGAAAATTAAGCCAACTACTGGAGAGCAACAAAACAAAACTGTGACATTCTGTATGTTTCAGTGCATTTTATGTTTTTTGAGACATGCAGATGAGAAGCAAAGCCACTGACCTAGAAACTGCTGGTGTTGCTGGCTCTGCGCTATGACCGTCTGCTCTTCTGCACCGGGGTGGTGCTGCCCTCCACCTGAGTAATTCTCCCCAGAGCCGGCATCAAACTTCTGCACTGGCTTAAACCTGAAATCAAAATGGCCCACCTCAGTATCTCTGAACAGGGAGACTTGTGTCAGAGCAGGTACTGCACACTGGGCTGTCTGCATTCTACCTCTGTTTCTGCTGAACAGGTTGCTGCCTGAGGGCCATGTACTGCATGTCTTCTTGGAGTCTATTGAGTGGGGAATCTGGTTTCACACGTATACCATAGTAATGATACTTGGAGTTTCCTCTGCAAGACAAAAACAAACGGTAAAGACACTGATAGAGTCGCAGTGAGAAATATATAGGGGTCAATATATAATTGAGGGAATTTTGAAGTCCATGGGATGTGACTTGCATACATTTTTATTAAAAGTAAAAAAAAAAAAAAAGCTTTTATGTTCATTATGATCATGTCTTTACAAATTAAATCATAATTAATTATGGAAACAATCACTTATTAATAAAAAAATGACTGGATATTACTGAAATGTCAACTAAATAACCGTTCCAATTTAATAACAATCACCTTCTAATTAGCTAAACAATAATTAAATGAGCTTATATAAAAAATATTTTGATTAAGTTGAGATAATCATGGCAGATATTTCTTTTTTGAAAATATATCAAATTTTATATGGAAAATAACAAATTGTATCTGTGTCTGAGAAATCACTTTCAACTAAGTTCTCCATTACAAAAACACCTCTTAAGGAAGTGTGTTAATTCCACATCACATGACCTGATGATGTCATTTCCTCCTGAAGAAAAGACTGGCAAGACTCCAAGGCTTTCTTAGGTATTTAATATAAAGTAGTGTGTGAGTCAAGTGTGGGTTTATTGCATGTCAACAGGTTTACTACAATATATTTAGAAAAAACTTTCAATTTCAATTTTATTCAACTGTATATATAAAATTTAGAAGAATCTTTCTGTAAAAATGCATGTGGTGTTTGGTTATAGGCCTGAAAACAGCATAAATGTCAACTATGCTACAAAAAGTCCTGCAATTATATATACTGACCCAGAGAAGGGGACTAGAAAAGTAGACAACTAATACATGTAAATGTTGAATCTCCACGTTAACAGCCTGAGAAAAGCTAAAAGTAGCAAACCTTGTCCCGAGGCGCCTTGTACGGAGTCCCATGAAGATGGAGCGGATGAGTTTGCCAAAAGAGGCTGCATTTACAGGGTCCAGTTTCTGCTCCTGGCAGTGGCGCAGATAATGATTGTAGAGGGTGGATCGTGGTAGACTTACTCCCTCTGCTGTCTCATAATTGTCCAACAGCCACTGGAGCTAAAAGGGGAACCAAATGCTTATTAACCGAAGAGATTCCCACGAACAAAGACCTTACGCCGACAGTCAGTAAACTTGATGCTGCTGCATTACAGCTCTGCAAAAGCTTCTATAGTAGCCAGTAAATTTAAAGCATTTACAACAATTAAAAACAGCAAAACAAAAACAGCAAGCACCACACGAAACTCCAGTGTACAGAGATTTGACAGAAGCAGAAGAGCGAGAGAGTGAGCTTAGCAAAAGCTAAGGTTAGCCGAGGGCAAGCACTCGTAAAAGCAACTTACATGGCTGTTGAGCAGCGAGCTTCTCTGACTGGATAAACCCTCAGATTTTTGGAGCGTCTCAATCGCCATTTCAATCTGATAAACCACGAAGCACAGGACAAAAAAATGTAAGAGGGGGAAATAAAAACAAAAGCAAGGAAAATAAAATAAACACATTACTGGCCACAAGCAAAAATAAATGAAGAGAGTGTAGAAAAGACCCAAAGGCAAGCACCGCTAACCCCAAGCAGAGCAGGACTATCTGTCATCTCAGGACAATCTTTGCCATGTATTTGAAATGGACAGCTGGCTGTCACACAACCCTTCAGGATTCCTCTAACACAGATCCACTTAGAACAACTGTTGTGTACTGAGAAAAAGCCACACTTTCATACAAAAACAACAGATTAAAGCAGTGTGCCAAGAAGATTTAGTAACATCTGCATATCAGCCCCCAGAGTTACACTGAAAAGCTGATTCATGCTTTCAGGAGAGAAGCCTAATTGGTTATTGGCATTTTTTCTTTACCAACAGCATAACATCTGTCTAATGAAACAGACAAGTTGCATAAAGAACAATGCGCTGACTGCATTTCTGGCAAATTAATGCTGTATTTCTGATAAACAGTACCGAAAACTCCACTCCAGGAAGGGCGAAAACATGCTATAAACAATTGATTTTAAGCAGCTGACTCAGGTCATTACAGGACCATAAAGTTTACTTGGAAAGTGAGATAAGCAGTGCTTGGAAAATATGACTTTTGAGAAAGAATTGCTGGCATCAAATCAACTCGATGCACTTTGTTTATGAGTGGGTATTTTTCTTAAACGATAAATATGCATTTGCACACTCACACACAATATGTTGTACAGAAAAAAACAAAGCCATTATTTCATGTTTAAGCTCTCTGCCTTGGCTGACATTCACATAATATGTAATACTAAGCACAACATTATTGCTACATTTATGCCCAAACCATCATTATGCTACAATGTACATGAATATCTAATGGAACATTTGACGTTCAGATCATCATCATCTGTGTGAGCACCACTGTATCCAATGCAGGACTCTAATGACAACTGGGTAAGCGTATGAAGCTGTAATTTCCCAGAAGCACATTCTTTACTATTCTTCCCTCTTAAATATGGCTGTCATTTAGGTCGTACTCTAAACTGAGGCATAATATTGCTGAAATTTAACTTATTTTTCTTAAGAAATTTCAGGTTGTTCATAATGTTTTGTAAAAAAGATAGCTAATTTAATGTGAACATTTTCAGAATGTACTTTTTTTTTCTCTACTAAAACAAAGGGAAACATTTGGGAGTTGTTGGTATTTATAGGTTATTATTCTTTAATTTTACTGGTCCGGCCCACTTGAGATCAAATTGGGCTGAATGTGGCCCCTGAACTAAAGTGAGTTTGACACCCCTGCTCTAAACCAAAGGAATAAACTGATGAAGTCACGGATAGAAACAAAGCCTTGTATTACTTGAACACTAAATATCAAAGGTTAGAATGAACATTGCTCGCAGTAGTCAGATCACCACAGAGACACAGACCCAGCCTACGCAGCGTATTTCACACATCAGCAAAAGATAATCGCCTGAGATAAAACACACAGAATCATGAAGGAGGCGCACACAACAAGTTGTTTCTCTACAATACGGCATGCTACGTGTGCTATATGCACACGTTGAAATTTTGCAAACGTGACACAATTATTGAGTTTAAATACGGACCTGGTGACCTACATTTTGGATCAAACTAGTGCAAAGATCAATGAAGTATGACAGAAGCAGAGCAACTATGCTAATAGGCAGAGTCTAGGCAAACTAATAGCTGTGTGGTTCTTAACGGGGGAAGACATAGAAGTTACTACAAAGAACTACACACACTAGTTGGAAGAAACACACAAAAGCGGGCAGGCAAAAGTAGGCAGGCGGCTGGGGAACTTACAGTAGCTGGGGAAGCTCGTGCGGTCTGGGTGGCAGGGTGCGGTCCAGCGTTGTCCATGAGGTAAGCCCCAGAACTGCTGCTGATTACCTGACCCCCCGCCAGACCCATGGTCATTCCTCCAGTGCCCCCTCCTCCGTTGTTGGTCATGCCATGAGATGTCACCACAGTGGACACTTGCGACGAGCTGCCCTGCGTGTCGAAGTAGCTCCCTCCACTGTTCTGGCTGTACAGCTGCGGCTCTGAGTACGAGTAGGTTCTTCTGTTCAGAAGAGAAGGCAGCAGTCAGTCAGTGTGCCCAAACCAAAAACAGAAAACAATAAACAAATAATAGCGAGAGATTTTAATTCGCTGTGCTATTTTGCATGTTTTAGAAAGAAACATGTTTTAGTTTATCATTATTATTAACTCTGTTTTTGGGGGCTATATACAGGGTGTCCCTATAGTCTGGACACATAGGAAAAAAATACATATTGTCAAGAAATAACATTTTTGACATTTTATTCAATAGAATATTTTTAATATATTGAATTTAATATACATTTAATAATTAATCAAATATAGATTTAATATAATAGCTATATTTAATCTGGATTAATGACTAATGAGATGTTCAGACATCCTGTATTCATAATTACACGTTCAGTGTGTTTATTACCCAGCCAAAGAACGTGGCAGAGTTATGTGACGATTGGCATATGTTTGTCCATCTGTTTGTCTGTTTGCAACATCACTAAAAAACGAATAAAATATATAGCAGACCAGGAAGTTTACACCCAACTTAGTTCCACTGCTTTGTTGACGTTTGTTTTCTCCATTTTGGGGGTAAAATATGTTCAAATTGCTACAAGTAGGAAAAAATGGAATTAAACTGGTAGATTTTGGTTGATTGACTATCGTATTACTCTGTGCGCAACATTACCCAAAAACGGACTAAAGGATTTGGATAAGATATTCAGGGAAGGTCAGAAATGACACAAGGACCAACTGCTTAGATTTTGGCAGTAATGAGGCTTATAGTCTGGATCCACAGATTTGTTAAAGATTTCTGTATCGTTACGAGATAGTGGCATGGCGTCACTGTAACTATGACAACAAGGACAACTGAGGACGATCACATGATTGCCATCCAACGACAAATCGACCGCTGTGGACTGGTTGGGACTTATCCATTGGAAAAACTGACCTAAATGTGGGGTTGTTTCTGAGTCCCATCAACTCCCGCCGCCCGCTACATATTTAGGTCACGCGATTCGGTATCCGTACATAACATACACATGCATAACACACGCCTGTGCTCAGTGCAAGGTCATTTTGTTTGTGGGTACATCTGTATTAAATGGCCACATTTTATGGTGCCGTGATTTCTGCTACAAATGTTTCAAGATTTCAGCATACTGTGCTCTCTGAGTGCTTTTCTTGTTAATGCTTTTTTCATTGCAACCAAATACTGTTAAGAGCTATTACTGCAATGGCACCAATCTCAAATGGTTTATCACTTTTCATGTTTTTCCCCAAGCTTTTCATAACTTTTACCATTGATGTAAGCCAACTACACACATCATGTGTTCATTAGTTTGGTGGTGTTACTTTGTATTTCTAAGTCTGCTGGTGCCCCTTATGTGACTGTTTCCGCCAGTAGCAGAAGTCATGCGGTGTCTGTTTGTGTTTGTACATGCACTGATGTATATGTGTATCACAGCAGGACAAACACAGCTTGGGTTTGTTAGTAGTCTATGTGACCCCGTTCCTCAGGCCCAGGGGACTCTTGCATAGCGTCAGCACTCAAAACACAGGTCTACTTCTGGTCATGTTCAGGTGACTAAGCGCAATCAAGCATGTGACAATGCACTCCTCAGAAAAGAAAGCAAACACAAAAAACAAACACACTCCCACCAACATCATGTGCTTGTGACATGAATGATGGTGTGAAGAGACTTAAGAGGAGAACGAACAGGCTGCAGAGACGCAGCGCTAATATTTGTGGAGTGGTGTAAAGAGCAGAGCTGGGTAACAGGCTGACTCACATGTTGCCATTGGTGTAGACACCACTGTTTTCCTCGACATACTGCACCTGTGCTGGGTAAACATGCTGAACCTGCTGAACAGTCTGGGCCTGGCAAGATCAGTCACAAAGGTTGCAAATTAATTATCTTATTTACATCATTTGCATATGGCTCTGAGAAATACGGGCATGCATCAATGTGAGTACAGTAGAAAACACTCAGACACGAATAAATACAAACAGGCTGGATGTACCTGCTGCTGAACAGGCACCTGCTGGGTGGAGCCGGTAGGCTGGACAGGCACGGTGGTCTGAAGAGGGACAGTGGAGGTGGAGTCAGCGCCTGCTTCAGGGGTCTGCATGGCGCCTAAATGAGAGATAACACTGGTTAATGTAAACACATACTGGTCTCAAATACCAAACCAGGAGCTCTCTAAGCCTGCCGGTCCAACTAGCAAAGCAACTTCATAACTTAATAATGGCAACGTAATTATCCCAGTGCAGCACAGAGGCAACACTCATGTGGTATCAAAGAACGATAACTCACTAAGCAAAGACCGAATGTACTGATGGAGGTTTGCTATTCTTCTGGCTGCTGCAAACTTACAATACTTGTGTTACACAATCTTCTGTTATAAGAAGTTGGAAAACTGTTAAAACATCAGTGACCTTAGCCTCTAATAACTCAACCAACATGAATTTTGCTTAATAAGCTTCCACCACATATTGCATTTCATAAAAATCTAATAATTATCCAAACTACTTAATTACTTTATATATCTGTTATACATATATATATAGTATGAACATAGGGCGTGTATATCTGGGAATGACCGAGGTTTGGCTGTAATTGGAATTGATAACTGATAAATTTTTAAATATTTTCACCAATGCGTCACATGTGGCGTTTTTTACAGCAAATTTAGGATGGAAAAAAGACAGAATTGTAATGAAAAAGCCAGAGAGCCAATTTTTTCAGTAAATTATAGTTTGTCCAACAATATTAAACTTCTCCAACTACATTAAACATGCTTAAATGAGATCGTAATCTAGTCATTGGGGGAGACATGAGGTCTCATCATGGACTGTCTATTTTACCCAAATCAGTGCTGCTAAAGCTGCTTTAGACCAATTCCAACCAAGCACCTGCCTCTGCCCTGTGGTACTCAATGTACTAAGAGCCTCATGCATCAGTGACACATGGTCTCGTCTCCACGTTCACAGCCATAAAACAAGTTAATGTTTAACAAACTCCAAATAGATGCTGCTTCTCGCTGCTCTGTCAGTGCCTGCTTTTGCACGTTAGTTTTGATTGAAAGTCAATGATGAGTACTGTGAATAAGGTTTTAAGCGCAATCTGGCAAATGATCTTTTCGTGTCTCTACCAGATGATTTAATTACTACTAATATTAAAAAACGCTGTATCGTGCAACAGAAATTTAAGATGGTGTATGTAAAATCCTGAGCCAAGCTAAACTGAGCAAAATTTAAGATAAGGACAAGAGTGAGATGAAACACTGTTGGTGAACCTGTGTTTATGAGTTAATAATAGTCTGGCTACCATCACCCATTCCTTTCAGGGAAAGGCCACCTCCTCCCCATCACAGTTTCCATGAACAAGCCTCTCTTGGTTAATTAAGCTGGGTCTCCTAACAGCTTCAAATCTCTCCAGGGAGAGCCAGCCCCTCTTCTCTTTACCTTTAATATATGACACGGGGCCTTTTCTTGAGAAGAACACTTTATGACTAAGCTCAAAATTGGACCACGAAGCTGAGTCAATCGTACCAGATGTCCTAAAAGTGATAGAAATAGTAAAATAACAAGAAGTATGTGTGCTCTCTTTAAACACACAGAGGCACTGAGATTCATTAAGCCCTCTGCTTTCAGCACGACAGTTTGGAACACCTTTGGGAGCAGGTATATGTATTTACCGTCACTGTCAGACATGTCAGGAGGCCACAGTCTGCTTGGCAGAAAAATAAACTACTATCTAGCTCAAATGTTTGTATTCTGTAATTTCAACAAGACACTCCAAGTAAGTTACGACAATCATTATGACAACCTGATTTGATTAACACACAAGGGCAAAAGTCTGTTTACTCTGTAGTTTGAAAGTCCCTGAATGCAGGCTACCAAACTCATAAAAATGTCATATCACACACTGAAACTCCAGCCTTTAGCGTACTGTGCGTCAATGCTAAAAAAAGTAATTGCGCGGAGTGGAGAATGTACACTGCTATTACACAGTGCAGTGTGAAAGCCAAAGTACATGGCCCCAACTGAGCCCACCTAATCGCGGAAAAGAGCCCCTGCATCACACCACACTCTTGTTGCCTCACCTCAACCCCCTCCACAAAGACACAGACACACACACACACACACACTAACACACCTCCTGCCACACCATTCAGGCACTCCCTTGTGGCCCACTTAAATGCTGTGCTCCACTGAGCAAGTGCTAGCCCTACAAAGACACAGAGGAACAAAAGCCACCAAGGAGTGCAACATTTTGCCCTGAGTTTTCTCCCTTCAATTCGTCTTGCTAACATCACAGGCAACACATAGCAAAAGCGTGGAAGGTTCACAGTCGCAGCTATCAGAAAACAAAAAGAGACTGTAATTTGCCTCTCTAATGATCACGTAAGATGAAGCTGAAATGAGAGCTCACACACAAGGTTGGAAAGTAAATCATACACAAAATCTCAAACACACAAACAATGGCATGATCAAGTGCTGGGAAAGCAGGAAAACTAATGGAGGGGGATGCAACTGGGAGCTGACAGGGGCATGTAAAGTGCTGTGCTTGTTTAGGAGCTGTGTTTAAAGATTATCAAGGAAGCTGGGAGATGCTTGTATTGCACAGACTGCTGATGCTGATTTTAACGTCAAAACACTGAATCGATACATGGGATGCCGTAAGGCAAGTGTTCAACAGTTTGCTTACAGCAACCAGAAATGTGCTAGAACTCCATAACAAAGTATCATGTTCATCTTAAGTGTCTGACATGGTTTTGAGTGGAAAAAATAAAAAACCTTAGGCCTCTGTTTTATCAGCAAGTTGCGTTACTGCTGCAAGGCTTTGGCAAAACACACAAACTAAACATGCCGCTAAGCCACGAAAATGGCTGACTGAATAATTGAATTAATCAGCCCCTCTTTAAGTGATTGGAAATGCAACTGGATCCAGGCGGCAGGTGGCATGGTGCTATTTCTGCCCTACTGGACCACAGGTAAGTGGCAACATGATCTGATAACTAGCAGTTCCCAACATCCTGTTTTGTTTGTGTGTGTGTGTGTGTGTGTGTATGACAGAGCGTGTGGAGGGGCTGACCAATTTTAGGTTGCATAGCCTAAAAGGTGAATACATTTACATTATTTTGGGCTTTACTTACATAACATTTACAGACTGTACAGTTGGCTTTTTCGTGAAACTGGTCTGGATTGCTGTGATGCTGGCAGATCTCATACAGAGGGCTTATTGCAGGAGTAGCTGTAGATACATGACTCACAAACAATACTTAAAAAGATAACCTAATTCTAGAGATTACCAGGGTTAGTTGTAGTTTATTCACAGCTAAATGTCTGTCCTGTGGTGGCCACGTACAGATTAGCCTAGATGGTCAGGAGCACCTGTCCTCCTCTCACTTCACCTCTCCAGACACCTGTTCTCCCCCCTGAAGGGAATCAGAGGTTGCAGGTGAACCCAGGAGTCACTGTGATGCAACATTTGGAAACCAACCGATTCAATGCAAGTTTCTCCTACGCTGCCCTGAGGGGAAAATGCATACAGGACCTGACTGAAATAGATGCGTGACTTTTAATTTAAGTGAGCCTAAAATCAATCTGGTGAAAGATCTCTCTTCCTACATAGCATCATAATGAATCCCGCATTCGCTTTTCGTTTCCTTGCGCACCCATGGAATACGCAAAAGCACACACACTTAAGGAAAGGTGGTGAATTTAATTTCATCCTACAACTTTTCGTCAATATTTCTGCAACCCATCTGTATTGCGGAAGGGCTGGATTAACTGACACCAGCCCCGTTTCACAGAACGTGCAATACAGAATAACGAAACGATTCACGAAAACATTACGCTCATTTAATGTAAATCCTTTAAACGATATTTTCCTCAAAGCTGCCCCCTGCAAAACTTCGCCTTGTGTTATCAGATAGCTTATCAAAGCCATCTGATGCCACAAAGAGGGCAGATGGAAAGCTAGCGAGCTATCTTGCTCTCTAAGACAAAAGGGAAAGTAATGGCTTAGCTATTGTCAATAGCAGTTAGTGTGTGGAGAGCTAGCTCACAGCACTTTCCATTTCTCATCGACGTGCTGATTTTGTGCCATTGACTAACAGCTGAACACGCCCGACACACAAACTTGCATTATCGCCGTGGCATTACCCCCCAAAAATATAGGATACCGACAGGAATTGTCAGGAGGCATCGCTGGCGTTAGCAACCTAGCAACAACAGACACCTGCTCCTGCTCCAGCTGACCAGTTAGCATCACTGACTAGCCCAGAGCCAAAGCTACCACACAGCATGGTAGCTTTTAGCGAATAAGTTCACCAGAAAAGCCGTTTTCTGCCAAAGCGAACACGTTCGGGTTTAGTTTTTAGACCGAAAACACGCAGTGAGAGGACACGGCTAGCTCCAGCTAGCGAGCAGGACCTCTCGCAGCAGTGGGTTTCTACAGGCAACGCTAGCAAGTGGGCTAACACGTTACAAAGAAACACCCTCGCTAGCAAAGTACCCCAGCTATCCACGGAGCCTTCATTCAAGCAGCGGACAAAAACATAAACCCAGCGCATTTATATCTGTGCTACAAAATGATCCAGTGACGCCAGAAACGACATGCATTCGGGCTAAAAAATAGTAGAATTGAATCAAACCTGAGCTGTGGACTGGTTGATGAAGATGAGGATGGTGGAGGAGGTGGTAATGATGGAGCGAGAGGTTGTTGTTGGTGGGTTACAGTCGCCAGGACTACGGTGACTATGGCGCTGCTTCACTGGGCAACAGTTGCTATAAAACTCACCGGCAGCGCGCAACCTTACCAGGCAGGTGGGAGGAGATTAAAGCGCACTTAAACCTTAATGGAAAAGATACGTCCTGACTGCGCCGCGAATATTTTACAAGGCTGGTCATTGAACAAGAGCTCGTAGGTTTGGTCTAAATTGGGTATTTGCAGACTTTCAGTGCATCAGATATGTCAAAATAAAGTCCCAGATTTGTTTGCTTGAGCTGAGATTTCTCTTGTGCAAACATACAATTCTGCAAGATGTTGTAGTCTTTAGTTTCTCTCAGCATTTCACTGGGCTGCCTAACCCTGATTTATGACCTCCATAATGTGATTATTGTGGAGTTGCTTTACTGTCATGCTATCATCAGATCTGGTCTTTGCTGCTGCTGATGATTCATGGTGATGATTTCATTTTCTCCTACACTCATGTCTGCTTGTTCTGACATTCTGAAGATGACGAAAGTTATTAACATTTGACTGTTTTTGGCTGTTTTTACTTTTTTTTTTAAATCACAGAAAGAGTCAGACTGAGATAAATACTGCAAAGAGGAAAATCTGCTCCTAAAGCTGCTACTTAAACACAATCTGGTATATGTCTTCACTTGTCCTTTTCTTGTGGCATGACTTCAATTCACTACAGGTTTGTTTTACATTCACTTATTGATTCCATTTAATAACACAGTTAAACCACACATACTCACCTGCACTGTGTTTGAAGTGTTTAAAGTACAGAACATACCATAATCCATCTGAAGTCTATTGTCCCACTGCAAAATCCTGAAAATTGCATCACTAAAATATCTTCAAAGATCTCACTCATGGTTACTTAAGATAAGTAAGAGCTGTTCTATTTGTCAAATTTGAAATCAGAGTAGGTAGCACTTTGTACAAATCAAAACCAAATCTTTTCAATTCATGCACCCTGCATGAAAAAAAAAAACAGTGCAAAGACAAAGTGGATGAAAAATAGGGCGAAACTAGTGTAATATCAGTTAAAATTAAAGCTGAATGAATACTTGCCTTTCATTTTTTCTGCTATAAACTACAACATGTGTTAAGTTGTAACCAGATATGGTTAAAATCCAGTCTGTCCTGTTCAGCACACCTGATGGCTGAAAGGTCAAATGTCATTACTATTTTTGTTCTCCTGACCACCACATTACATTTTTGCAGAGTCCTATTATCATGCTTGTTTTTAAAGTCATCCCTCGTTTTGGATGCACCTCTGTTTATGAACAATTAAATGCTGGCATATCCATCTACCCCTCACTTATCCATGGGTGACCGAGGGTTGTCCCAGCTGACACCGGGTGAGAAGTGAAGTACATCCTGGACAGGTTGCCAGTCTATAGTAGGGTTCACACAAACAGACAAAGGACAGCCATGCACCCTCAAATTCACATCTACTGCTAATTTACTTAAGTCACTTGCACATCTAAGCACACTCTCATTTGCACATTCTGTTCAATTGCACATTTCTGTATCACTCTTGTGTATTCTTGTATATTTTGTTATTTTTTCTTTTTCTATAATATTTTCTATATTCTTATCTACCTTTATTTTTATTTTATATGACCTTCACTTTATACCTAATCTTACAATCCCATGTTGTCTTGTTGTTTACCCCCTTGTTGAATACCCAACTGCTGTAACAACAGAATTGCCCTCTGTGGATTAATAAAGGCTGTCCAAGTCTTAGTCTATAATCACATATTAATCGAACATGCCTGTGTTTGAACTGCAGGAGGAAACTGGGGCATCCAGAGAAACTTGATGCTGGCACTGTAAAAACATGCAAGCTCCACTCAGAAGGCCAACAATTCTGAAAGTGGCTGATTTAGTTAAAAAAAAAAAATCATTGTTGAAAAGTATTTTCAATAATATTTCAGATCATTGCCTCACTACTGGCCATTTTGTTGGACAACTAGCATGAGTATTTTGTGCAAAAGTGGTGGATATGGTCAAAAAGATATCTCTGAAACATTTTACCAAATCAAAAAAAAAACTAGGCTAAAAAAAATCATGCAAAACTTTATAATTGGAAACAGTGACCCAACAAAGCCAGCATTGTTAAGTGGCTTCTTACTGGGTACAAAGCTTAACCAACCACCTGTGTCCACGGCACAGCACTTTTTTTTTTTATTAACAGCACTAAACAGATGCTTTTTGGAAAAGCTGTTGTTGTTGTTGCTTAGCAACTACCGAAACCCCCATCTGAAGCATGACACTCCTGCTAAAAGAATTATATTCAAGTAAAACAGTTTGTCCTTTCAATTTCAAACAAGAAGAATAACTGCTGTGAAGTCTGGTGCCAACTGGCTTTTATAGTGAAACACGGCCAGTGGTTGCTAATTATATCTGCGATTTATGTTAGCATATTGCTTTCTCTGTTTCGCTGTTACTCCTATTGCTGCCACAAAGTAATTGGTGTGTTCTGCCTTTTAACCTTGTCCTGTTTTGTTAAATGAAAATAGAATTAGATTCTACAGTGAGACTTGAACAATTTGATGAGTTTGGTTTGCTTTTGAATCAGATTTATAGCTTTTTAAAAATTATCACCTTAAACATTTTTGAAAAGCCACTACTTACTTTAAAAAAACAACAACAACAAAAAAAACATAATTTTTGAGAGTATCAGACAACTAAATCAGTGGAGTCAGGGAAAAGTTTGGAGTCTGACTGTTTGAGGCTGTGGACAGGTGTCTGTTATACGGATAACGAGTTCAAACAGGTGCCATCAATACAGATAACGAGTGGAGGACAGAAGAGCTTCTTAAAGAAGTAGTTACAGGTCTGTGAGAGCCAGAGAACTTGCTTATTGGTAGGTGACCAAATACTTATTTTCCACCATAATTTACAAACAAATTCTTTAAAAGTCCTACAATGTGATTTCCTGGATTTTTTTTTCCATATTCTGTCTCACAGTTGAAGTGTACCTATGATGCACATTACAGACCTCTGTCATCATTAAGTGGGAGAACTTGCACAATTGGTGGCTGACTAAATAGTTTTTTGCCCCACTGTATATGTATGTATGTGTGTGTGTGTATGTATCTATATTTAATTAGACAATGAAATAAAATGTACTTTTGTGTTGTGTCCATGATAATTTTTTTCTTTTAGATTGTAATACAACTAAAAGCACAAATTGGCTGGTATCATTTTGCACAACAACCCATGCAATAAATTTCATAAAACGGGTAAAAGTTAAAGCAGTTAATCACTGTAATAGTTTCTCTGGATCAAACAGCTTTTCAAGTGTACACAATTTTCCTTTTCCTTTGTATGAAAATGAACTGAAATGAAGAAAAAAAAAGAGGTTCACAAATGTACGCCATTATTCCATGCTTGCAGGGGGGCACGGCAATAACGTGAAGTGTAATTAAAGTATGAGCAGTACGAGGAACAAAAAACATTTTCAAATCACAGGGACGGTCATCGCCACAAATCAGCCTCACAGTGTAGGTGCAGAAGTACTCACAGCATGTTAGTATATCCAATCAACAGGTTATGTGTATGAACAGTGAAATGGTAAGGCTGTCTTGTTACTATAGTTACAAAGCCATGGTTCTAAGAAAAACCTTAATAAATGATCCCTTGCATACTTTGCTTTGAATGCAGTATTGAACATTGTGCAAAACATCATCAGAAACTACGTAAAAAATACATTCTGCACATTATACACAAGCTGTATAAAAACCGAAGGAGTAAACATTAAAATCCTGTAGGCATGGTCATTACTGTACATCGATTATGAGGATAAGAGAAGCCAGTTGAGTCAGATAGTACATTTACAGAGATTTAGTCAAAGAGTGTAGTCAGTTCCTTCATTTTGATGCATGAAGTGGTATCATAAACAGTTTTTTCCATCAAATATCCTTTTATTTTTGCTAAATGAAGTTGTCACTAGGTCGCAGTGTCATGTCTTTCCCGTTAAGCATTTGATTTGAATGGCAAAGTGATACAAAATAGTGCAAAGAAAAGAAACCCACAAGTGTCATCCTTCCGTATAGTTGCAGGAGACTTGGTTTGTGCAGTGATCCACTACGTTGAAGAAATCCCCTTCGTGTAATTCTTGATTAGTGGCTATATCGTCTGCTTGAACGTGGACACCAAATCCTGCAGATGTACACACACACGCACACACACATGCAGATAAATACTTGTATGCACAGTCAGGTTTATGAAATCCAATAGCAATAAAGTGCTCATTCTACAGCAATTGAGTTTAGATTGTATTTTCATTTGAGGTGGTCACCTCGTTGGGATTATTGACGGCTGACAGAGAAGCTGTCAACAAACACATGCATAAGATAGGTCTAGAATATAGCATCCTTATTTAACCTAAAGAGTAACCTAAAGAGAAAGCATCTACTTTTTTATCCTTATTGCAAAACCGTTCAATTAGACTATATTTTCTTAAAGAAGAGAAGCCAGCAGAAAAAAATATATATAAAGTGTGTTTCTAAACACCCTGTCAACATCACAGAAGCTGTCAAGTCTGAGGGGGGAAGTAGGTGATATCTATTTAAAGGCACACAGAGTGAAGGTGCCTGATTCTGTCTAACTAGAAAAATCACCAGCCACCTGCTACACATCATAAAGATATCCTGCGCAATTAATGTGCATGTGAGAAAATCTGGTCAAACAGATTGTCAAACCGCCCACACGTTTGCTAATAGGCTCTTCAGATGTGAAACTTGCACTTTTTTTTTTTTTTTTTTTTTAAGAAGCCTGCCCCCTTTGGCACAACTGTGTTTACATCTGTGGAGTGAGCATTTTCACAAATTCGCAGAAATCATGTGATTATAAAGCTCCGACTACCTGCGCTGTGATCTGCCAGATCAGGTGGCTGACTGGGCGGCTGCTTCAGATCACAGTTGCTCTGCAGGGATGTCCCAGTGGGAGGATGTGGGAGGCAGGTGGAAGAGTGAGGCCCACACTGGTCCCCAGGGAAGAGCTGGTGAGGGGAAGGATCAACAAACCTGAAATATTTTAAACTTAAGTAAATATACTGTTTGTGGGATTAAGATTCCTTTGTTATATATGTATAGAAAACAGACATAAACACCTTTGTATGATTATGTCTTCAATGTCTCAACTGACGCAACTCAACAGCAATTATCTTTTCTGTTACATTTGAAATGTATCTCATATTTTAATTAGGAAAAAAAGGAGACAGTGAAAGCTCATGCACATCTACAATTTCTTGTGGACAGGTGCGTAGGAGGAAATATCCACAGGTGAAAGAAGAGGCAACTAATGCACACTGATTTTTTTAACCTAATGAAGCTCTATGAAACTAAATGCTGTATTTCTAAAATAATAATAATAATAATAATAATAATAATATTGCAGGGACAGTGTGCAGTAATCCTCTCTTCTTTAAAGCATATATATTTTCTCAAATCTTAAATTTCTCACATATATCCACTGAATGGAATCAGGGGTTGTAGTATTCTTGCAACTTGCTTTTGGCAAGTGTTACTTTCACTGTGTTGATCTTCTGAGCTGCATATGGGCTAGCATATGGCATCTTAGTTAAAAATATGCAAGAGACAACAGTAAGCAAATTTCTATAAAACTGTTTCAACCTATGCAAAAAAGTCCCTGTTAAAGGTATCATATTCTCATTTTAAACCACTTATTGTAGGGTCAATATACAATTGAGGGACTTTTGAAGCCCATGGGATATATCCTACATCCACTACATTTTTATTAAAAGTAATCACTAAAATGTCAATTAAACAACCGTCCAAATTTAATAACAACCACCTTCTAATTAGTTAAACAATAATACAATGAGCTCATTCAAAATTTGTTTTGATTGTGTTCTTTTTATTAAGTTGAGATAATCATGACAAATATTTCTTTTTTTTTGGTCAATATATCAAGTTTTATATGGAAAATAATAAATTGTATTGGTGTGCCAGAAATCACTTTCAACTAAGTTCCCCATTACAAAAACACCTCTCAAAGAAGTGTGTTGATTCCAGATCACATGACCTGCTCCACATGATGTCATTTCCTCCTGAAGAAAAGACTGGAAGACTCCAAGGCTTTCTGAGTTATTTAATATAAAATAGTGTGTGAGTCAAATGTGGGCTTATAGCTTGTCAACAGGTTTAAAACAATATCTTTATAAACAACTTTCAATCTCAATTTTACTCAACTGTAAATATAATATTTAGAAGAATCTTTGTGTAAAAATGCCATGTGGTGTTTGGCCATAGGTGGCCATGTTGATTTTAGGCTTGAAAACAGCAAAAATGTCAACTGAGATACCTGTCAACTATGTTACAAAAAGTCCCGCAATTATACATTGACCCTGTCGATGTCAAAGGCAAAAGAAATCAAAAACCTCCAGAGTCACTTCAGCTGAAACTGAATCCACTACAACATCATAACAAGTTCACATTTCTGCACAATCTGTGTTAGTTAATATTATTGGTTCCATGACTATTTGATAAACTATCATCTCGTCTAACTGTCCTCAGTTCAATGCTAGCGTGGATGCAGATACGATGGGCTCGTATGTGAAAATCAAGAATGCAGAAAGCTTCCTCTGTCATCTTAAACTAATTGCTTCAGTACATCTAAGTAATGAGAAAAGAAGCTTTCATGTGATACTCTCCTTACATCCGATGCTTCATGACCTCCTGTACAGCTGATTTAGCCCTTCATTTGTTGCATGGCATGGTTTAAGGTTCCAGATGGTGAAAATCCATTCTTTTAGTGTTTGGCGGTTGTTGTAAACTTGGAAGTGTAAAATAAAAGATGTTAAGAAATGTATACTTCTGCCCTTCTTTAAGCTTTGGCTTTCAATCACAGACACAGACAACATATTTTTTTTCCTCAAGTAGGCAAGAACAGCAGCAGATAATGTTTTTTTTTTTTTTTTTGTTAGAGCAAAACAGCCTATTTAAACCAGCCCTAAAACCAGGGGTTATGAGGTCACGGTGAAGCGAACGATCAGCGCAGTATTTTTGAGCTGAAAATGGAAAGACACACTGTGGAGACGTGCAAGACTTTGATTAATTTGCTGAATAGGGACACAATATAGAGCCTTTACATATAATTTAAAAACATGAATTATATTGCTATTTGCAATAGAATATATAGCTTCTGCAGAGAACTGAAAAAATGTAGGCGTTTCAGTCAGTGGGTTCATGGAGACTGATTCTCTGATGCTCCGATTTAAGTATTAAAAGAGACACTCTGCACTCTATGGCGGCACTGTGTGCAGCACAAGCTCATTCAGAGGATTTTCCAGTACAATGGTGCAAGTCTATGCCTGCAGTGTGTTCCTTCAGCACTCTTTTTAGTAGATAATAAATCAAGACCTCTCCATCTGTGTCTTTATTGTAAACTGCTACTACAAAGCAGTCTTCCTGATTTACTGCAGTGAACATTTTTTCTTCTTATGTCATTTTAAACCACTGGAGAAAAGTTCTGTATGTAACTTAAGTCGTACATCTTTTTAAAAAACAAATCAAGGTCATGTATTTAAGAACAAACATTGTGCAATACAGATGATTAAACTAGTACTTTTAAATCCAGTGGGCCATCCAAGGACAACATTTGCATGTATGGTTGCCGGTAAGTTTGCTGACAATATATGCTGAGTGAGTGAAAGGAATCTTGGACAAGTGTACAGAAAATGGCAACAAGGATTTTACAATTGATTTAACATCTAAAAAAGTAATTACAATGCTCTCTCTTCTCCCTCTGGACCTTAAATTGTATTTTTTTTTAGATTTTATGATTCACTTATTGAATTCCTTAGCCGCTCTAGTCGGTGGCTATAGCATCCATTAATGCTAGCGGTCCAGACCAGTGAGGCAAGGCAAGGTCTGCTTTCACAGGCCGATTGTCTACACAGAATCCTGCAGTGAATGCTTTGGCCTACCGCTGATATGTGAACAATCAAAGCCAGTGAGGAGCCATGAGCATCTGGCTGCTCAGGACGACAGAAATCCTTTATCACATGCTTTGAAGTGTATAGATGAAGGGATGTTTTCCTATGGGCTGACGGGGGAAACGTGTCGCTTGCCATTGCCATCCTTAAAAAGGCTTCTTCCCAGCCATAGCATCCAACCATACACGCCGAATGAACAAAAAACAAACGGCAACAGCAAAGAAAAAAAAGCCCACAGCCCTTTGGAGTCTTATTTTAGTGCAAAGTAGTGCTTTCTTTTAAAGTGATTATTCTAATTACGATCTTATAGTCTTGAATCCATGACAACCAATGCTTAAGATGCTTTTTTCAGCTCATCAAAAGAGAGAAAAAAAATCCGTGAGGCAGTCATGGTTAAACTTCTCACTGTGCCAATGGGAATATAAAATGAAAGGAAGATACTACTTGGCTTACTGAGTAAAGCTACCTGCTCTGACTATTGCACATTTCAACACAGTATTTATTTGTCTTTTAGTTTGTTCTGCCAAAAATGGCTTTCTTAAATGAAATGTAAACTTCACACAATGCTTTAAAAAAAAAAAAAAAGGAAATCTCGAGTACCTGTAATTATCCTGTAAGGAGAACAACAGTGCCAGGTGAGGATTGCTGTAGGAGTCTTGTCCTTGTCGAACATCTGAGGAACAGGGATGACAGACACTTCAGGGCTGTCCACCACAGCCGAAAAGCATAAACCTATTATGTGCACATGGTTGCAGGGGGAAGTGCTTACGTATCTACTTCTTTTTTCCTTCTTTAAAAATATCAGACGCATTAATGCAATGAGCCGGAGCTTAGACATACCAGAGTATGAGTCATGGGAGGCACCAGGGGACGTGTTCAAGTTGTTGTCTAGCCTTGCCAGAGGAGAAAGGCTTGGTTGTAGAGGATGGATGGTTAAACAGTCTGTCAGCGTATCCTGGGTCCCATCAGCAGTGGATTTCATCTAGAGAATGGTACATAAACACACAGTTCATCCCATCTTTTTACCTATCCATGCTGCTATGCTGGTGAATGGTGGAACAGTGAGCACTTATTGCCTTTTGTCTTGTTTGTTTGTCACTCGAACAAGTACCTGCATGTCAGGTTCAATGTCGTGTTTTGTGATAGAATGTCAAATACAATCATTTTCTGCAAAACAAATCTTTACATAGGTGTCAATAAAGCAACCTTAAACCTTGATTGTTAACAAAAGTTTACATACACTTGTATAGACTATGTATATCACTGCGGTCTCGCGTTTTCAATGACACTCTTAATTGTCTATGATGGAATCATTGTAACACATGCATCTTTGTCACAAAAATCATGAATTTCACTTCTTTGACAGATTTATTGCAGGTCTTAAGGAAATATGATAAAATATTCTGGGTCAAAAATATCCATACAGGTAATGCTAATATTACTATCTCAACTAGATGCTTTCGGCAGCCGTCTACAAGCTTCTCTTTGTATCTTTGACCACTTCTCTTCACAGAATTAGTGCAGTTCAACTGTATTTGTTATTTCTTTACTACAGTCCACAGGTTCTTGGTGGAGTTTAAGTCAAGACTTTGGGGAGGTCATCCTTAAACCTTATTTCTAGCCTGGTTTAGCCATTTCTTTATCACTTTTGACATGAGTCTGGGGTCTTTCTTATTCTAAAACATCCAACTGTGTTCAGAGCTCAACCTTCTGGCTGATATTTTTGGTTTGTGCATAATAATACCACGGCCATGCTTTATGGTTAAGGGCCTCATTGTCTCTCCTCCAAACATATTGCTGGTCATTGTGGCTAAACAGCTATGTTTTTTATTCATCTGACCACATAGTTTTCATCTAGAAGGCCTTCTCTTTGTTCTTGTGTGTGTAAATGTTCTGTTGGGATTATTTAAATAGGCCCAGGGAAGACAGTAGCTGTAGTCAATCATAATCACTCACAAGAAGTGAAAGAATGGCAGTGAGAAATTTAGATTAACATCATTTTCTATATCAAACCTGATAATAAACAATACTACAACAGTTAACTATATATAACGCGTGGTTTTCTTTTATTTTTGTTATATTTTGCTTTGTTATTTTATGTTTCTGAGTTTTGATTAGTTAGATATTACTAACACATCTTAAAGTCTGACACATCTGATTTATTATCATGACTCCTCCTCTGGCAGTCACCTTGAGCACTTTTGTTTTTAGATGTTAAAAAGCTGCATTCATACATCATCTGAACAGGAAAAGTCAGTGTTACATTAGCTGTGGCTGCGCCATTAATTTTTTGAAAAATCAAACCAAAGCCATAATAAAATCAATTTGAAATTAATCTGGAAGCCAGTGTAATGCATCTCAAATGGGCATCCTGCCAGAAAATATGTTGGACGAAGCACCACTTTGCCTCTCACTTCCCACATTTGCTGCTACTCTAGTATCAAATAAAGAAGAAATATTTATATGGGAAAAAAAACTATTACTTATATTTTGGAGTCAAGCTTATTTCCCACCATCAGAGAAGGTGAGAAAATGTCAATTATGGGCTGTATACAGCTTATGGGCTATGATTTTGCAGTTAACCTTTCAAACAGCCAAAAATAATATGCAATCTTTCTGAACAACTACATGTGAAATCACAATTACATTAAACCTTTATTATCTGCATTTTAGATAAAAGGAAGTTGAGCACACAGGAGACTTCGTAAAATGTCACTTTTTTTTTTAGCAACAACCCACCTTCTCTGTCTGTATCTATGGCGACATATCGGCATATACCTCTGTGCTGAAGAGCATCCCTCTCACACATGCAATTAATAACTGCAACATAACGGTGCCACAAGTAAAACTATGAGGCGAATGCAATGCAGTGGAGTGACCCAGAGGACAGTTAAATGAAGAAAATAAAATAAAGGACATGAATACTAAACAAGGATATGGCCTTCAGCATAATTACATGTATTTTTGTGTGACCTAGTTCTGTCAGTGGTAACCTTACCACATGCGATGTGTCACACTGAGATATTTTCACATTTTAACTGCATGCTAGATGTAAGTTTAATAAAAGTTAAAGTAAATGATGTTTTTCTAACAGAGTGAGATGGACAGATATCTTATTGTCGGCTAATTCGAACAAATGAAAGCACAATGAAATTAAATTTATGATGCGTCAGTGTGATCTATTCTCTGTTCGAAGTCGTAATGTTGATGTCAACTTGCTGTGAACCAGCTCTGAGGTTCAGTCAACAAGAAAAGTTATTTGTGACAGCAAGTCTTTTAGAGATCTATTTAAACTTCTCAGTTGTCAGACAGTGCTCACTGAGCTGCGTTTTTCTATCGTAATTGTGTGTATTACAAGTAATATATTTTAAAGAACAGTTTTGTTTAATTGTGAATTGTGCGTCGCGCTTTAGTACTTGCCTTCTTCCGTAGCTGTCGTTCTTTTGTCGAATGGGACTTCATGTGTTTCCTCAAGGAGCTGGGATCAGTGTAGCGCTTTGCACAGCCGGGAACCTGGCAGGCGTAAGGTTTCTGTACAACCAAAGACATACAGGCACTTATGGAAGCATTGACATACCATCCATGATTGGACATGCATTAGTGCCGGGCTGACACTCACTGTGTCCAGGTGTGTGCGCTGGTGTTTAGCTCGGTCACTTGAGTTGCTGAAAGCCTTGTGGCATCCTGGGTGCTGACACATATAGGGTTTCTCCCCCGTGTGGCTCCGCAGGTGGATCTTCAGATTTTCTAGTCGAGAGAAAGCCTTCTTGCAGCCTTCAAACTGGAAACACAGTGAGAGCAGTTGAAGTCCTTCAACAAATGCACACATTTAAAAAAGGAATGATTATTGAAATACATTGTGTTTTAGGTGTTGCAATATTCAATATGAACTCTCCAAGCATCTCTAATGTGAGGCTGTGCGTACTCTACCCTCACAGTATCTGCATGTTTGCTGAAATCGCCACAGACAAAAGGCTGCTGACCTCAGTGTGTGGGAGGAAGTGGAAGAGGAAATATAGAAATCCTTTTGAATAGAAAAAATGCTGTCATTTAGTTTGAGGCTAACATTCAAGGTGGCCGTAAATGTTCATTGCTGGATTCATGGCTGACTGGAAAGCAGCTATAAGTCACAAAACATTGAGAAGTAAAACATTTAGGAAGTGAATTGTGATCTATTCAGAACTGGAAATCCTGATTGTAGTTAACAGACTCTGTTATATTGTCTCTGTAGGTCTGAATATCACGCAGAATTGCCATTAGCTACATTAGTAATGAATTATTTTGTGAATCTGTTCTGATACTTTACATGAGTGTAGCTTTATATTTAGATGTTGAGATGCAATTTTGCAGGAGTTTAGTAAAACATAGCCACAATTATGACCAGACCATAATGACCAGGCTCCCATGAAGACGAGCTACAGTCCCTGACTCAGCGGCCTGGGTTTGATTCCAGCTCATGGCTCTTTGCTGCAGATCTTCCCCCCATTCTTCTCACTGCTTTCCCGTCTACCCCTCTACTAACCTGTCTAACAAATCCAACAAAAGCCGCCCCCGCCCCCCACACCACCACCACCACCACCAATAAAAAAGCAATGTACATTTTGTCACAGTTGAGGGAGAAATCAGCTGCAGGCCTCCCAAAAGGCAACAAATGGGTTAGAGTTTTAGGTCAGGGAGTGTTTGTTAAGACCTCAAAAAGAAGTACAGTTGTTTTTAAATTTCTTCTACTGTAACACAAATAAAACGGTTTTAGTAATTGATTTGATAGCTGCAGCGTCACCAGCAGGGGTCAGTGTTTATACACACATATATTGCTTTGTGTTTTCAATCCTCTGCCTTGCGTCACCTCAACAGCAGTTAATGGCGATAAACTACAAAATGAATAAAAGCCACATTTATTAGACCATTTAGTAGATTTTATATGTGACACCATAACACATATGTAGCTACACATATGTCAGCTTTCTACACAAGTTCCTACAGATGCTCATGTGTCTGGGGTTTCAAGAAAACATTAATGCCACAGAAATCCCAAACAGCAAAACTGCTCTTTTTTTGCAGAATCATGTGACTACAGTGACTTCACTGCTAAAATATGTGAATGATCAAAGCTGGTGTGTTGTAAGGGCAGGACCTTACTCTCCCACTTCCTGCTCACAGGGGATTTGGAATGTCCTTACTAAGCCTCATGGGTAAAACACTCAGACCATGTCCGATATTGTTGTTCTTCCTCCAAGACTGGATTCTTCACATACTGATACTCCTCAATCATCAGTGCCAGGGTCAAATTAAACTGTTTTTTCTTCCTGTTATTAAAAATACTTGCCATTCTTTCTCATCGACATCTACCCTCTGCGACTCTAACCTGCCTTACTTGTTATTGCGACTGAACTTGAAAATTGTCTTCAAAAAGCTATTAATATCAAACTTAAATGCCATGGCAACTATTTATGAATGTTCTACAGAGAATACGGTGTAAATGAATAAGGTGTAAGTTGATCAGGACTCGATACAACAAATTCTATATATTTTGGCAAAGCAAGCACACTAAATTTGAAATTCAGGAAATTAAAGTAACACAAAATGAGAAATGCTTCACATAACCTCTTTAGTCATCTTTTCATAAGGAGCTATTACCTTAAAAGCTCCTTCTCAAAGGGCTACGGTAGCAAAACAGACCAAGCCTAAATATAGATTCAAGAAAAGAACCAAGAGCTGACCCCTCAACTAGAAGCGCCCCAAGAAATACAGGCCAGACAGAGATAAATAGTCTCCCAGAACCAAAGTGGACAGACAAGCGAAAAACCAGCATAAAGCTAAAATCCTGCCAGGAGTATCCAGAAGTAGGTAACTGTGTAACTCTCTCTCTCTGTCTCACCAAGCTCTCATACAGCACAGAGGGCTTTTTAGCTTGTCACAAGGGATGTTTGGGCTGAAAAGAAAGCAGTATGGCTCCTCAGAGGAGATGAGTGTTACAGCCAGCTTCTGACAGGTCCTGGCAGGTACTCATGCCCAGGCTGAACAATGACAGCTGCAGTCTGTGCCAGCAGGCTGTGTCCAGTGCCCAGTCTTACTCTGAGGTCAATTCACTCTGGACTCCACTCTTCCCTGTTTCACCGGTGATATTTCAACCCTTTTTTTTTTCTTTGCTCTTCTCATTTCACATCTTTCCTTCTAAGTTTCTGTTTCCACTGGCTCATAAATTCCTGGTGGAAAGTAGCACTGGAAAGAGAAGTTTTGCAACATCTGAGAGCCTCTCAAAAATAGGCCAGAATGCATGAAACTGAATAATATATATCGTATGAACCTTTTTAAAACTACAGGCAATCAATAGCTGGTATCATAATAAATTCTAAATGACATTTTAGAGCTTTTCGTGAAGCTGAAGAAGTGGTTTAGAGCTCTGGATCATTTAATGTTTACAATATGCCAATTTAGAGTAAGATTCATTCTGTTTTTTTTTAATCACAAACTTGATTTACTTCTGTTCGAATAAAAAAGGCAATGGGACTAAATGATTTGTTTACAGAAGCCAAATAATGACAGGGCCAACGATGTGAAAATCTGCTCCAGGTACTGAAGCATCACTTCCTACTGCCAAAACCAACTTGGTTCCCTCCAAACAAGTGGAATTATGGCGCTTAAAGTGTTGTCAAACCTGAAATATCATCAGGCTTGTTTTTAGTGGGGATTAAAGGGCTTGAATTACAAGCTACAGCAGAGAAATTCAGTGGATTAAGAAGAAACTAAGGTTCAATTTTCATTCAGCACAAAAGCATCAGTTGATCACAGCACGATTAATGCATAAGGAAAGAAAACTGATTAAATACTGGGCGATTTTGCTTGAAATATAAACAAATTATTGTTTTACTTATTATTATATATTATAAAGTCAGTATAATTAAGCTAAAAACACAGTTCACTCTCTTTTTCAGGCTTTGTGTCATAGTAGAAAACAACCACACAGCGCTGGCTAATAATTCCAGAGAATAAACTATTTTCATTACCTGAAATGTGTGCAAATGAAATTAAAAACATATCTAAAAATCACATTTAACGTTCTTCCTCGCAATGGCTGTCAAACCATGCTTGTAAAAATCACAGTGACATATGCAAATAGACTGGTGAGTCGAGGATACATTAACAAACTGTTCATCGGTTAAACAGATTGTGAGATGACAGGTACAAGTCTGGGCCTGCCCTATATGTTCACTGTGTAATGAGAGCTCCCTCATTGTTCTGTTGCTGCTGCTGCTGCTGCTGCTGCTGCTGCTGCCTGGAGCATTTCATATATCATGCATCGGTTTATTCACCTGCCAATCACCTCTTGAGAAAAACTGGGCTCTGCATCTTTTATAACAGCTTTCTTTAAATATCACGGTGCTTTTAGCTATTCTCACTGTTCCTGAGAATAGCTAAGTTTTTTAACCTGAGTTTTTCCATCTAAAATTTCCTTAAACTTATCAGTTGAAGTAATCACATGCACAGACTCGAGCTCTGGTCGATGAAAACAGAAAATAAGCGCCTGAACTCTTGGCATAATGTTCAGTCCTGATCTGAAATAGATCCACACAGGATCAAAATGTCTCATTAAAGTGCATGAGCGGTAAGTCTAATGTGCAAGCTTCTCTCTTTATGTACTTAGAATTTGCCCACAACAACAACAGTATCACAAACACTTTGCCACTTAGTATGTATTCTGTTTTTGGCCATGGGTGGTGACCATAAATCATTTATCATTCCACAGTGAACACAAAACCATCCAGCGACTGCAGGCCCATGGCAACAGAGCTGCCTTCAACTAATAAGTGAGTATTTTGGAGCGAAAGGTTGACTGCAGGAATGCAACGCTGTTAATGATCGACTTGTTGAAAGCAGCGACGTGAAGCATGTTTGGCCTGCGGTTTGTTAATTACTCATCTAAGTCTCAAGTATTTTCACAGTGGGAGCGAGGAAAAGACAATAAATACTGCTTTTAGCAATGCTAGCTATGTGGCCCAAAGGGTAATTGATGTCTGATGGTCAGCTGGGTCACCGCTTTAATCTGGAAGTAAATATTACAAGAGCTGTTTGGTTGAAAAACATTTTGGTTTCCAGATGAAGTTCCCTAATGATTTTGGTGACATGTCGGAGACTTTTGGTGAATCCTCTCAACAAATATTAAATAAAGATAATCCAGCATCTACTGAATGAATTAGCATAGATTGAGACACAGATAGTCCTACTGCTCAGCTGATTTAGTTTACTGACTTTGACATCCTCTTCCTTTTACTTTTCACCACCTCCATAGTGTTAATTTGGCTTTAGTTGGAGTATCTGATGCATCTACACTTTCTACAGACATTCATGGTTCCCTCAGGATGAACTATAGCCTAGCCGCGCTAGACCCATGTTCTGAAGGCACAAGGGTCTAGGCACGCTCGACAGGGAGGGAGGCGGGCTAAAAGGTTGTCTATCAAATCCCTCTGCAGCAATTGGGTAGGTATACAACCAATCAGCACAACGAATAGGCTGACGTAGTTCCGAGAGCACCGGCGGATTGTGGCTAAGTCCCATTAGCTTCCCAACCAGCGGAGCCGCGGAGCCAACTGGTATATTAAGGATTTGCCATATCCTGTCGGCATAAGTCCAAATACGTCTTTCTTCTCAATGAAACACTTCAGTGCCGTCCTTTGTTTATCTTTCAAGTTGAATTTCGCTTCAAATCTTTAAGGGCTGTGGCCAAAGCCGAGTCGAAAGATAACTGTTTATTGTGTGCCGGTTGTTTCTGTCAGAATCATCACGCCTCTGTCATCACTTCGTTACGCCCGCCTTCTGACTCCACTTCATGGTGATTCCTCCGGCCAGTTTTAGGAGCATCCAGCCTCGAGCCTTATGGAGGGTAACTAGACCCACCCTGGCAGAGAATGAAATTCGTTGCCGTGGGTTGTCTAGCGCGGCTAGGCTAGATGAACTATGCTATCACTTTGGTGATACCTTGACTTTTGTCATTCCTTTTAGATGTCAAATACTGTGAGTTGTGCCCAAATAGCTGAAAAAGCAATGAAATCCCCATCAGCCTTAATTGTAATTGGTCAACAAATGTTAAGATGTTGTTGTACTAACAAACATTACACCAGCTTCACATCTGCCTAATATTAGCATTGTCAAAGTGAGCATTAGGAATAGACGGATTATCGACCTGACTGATTATTGTGGTTGATATTTGGCATTTTTCAGATTATCACTATATTGACCAATTATTGACAGTTTAACGCACTGTTTCAGGTCTGATGCAGCCTCCTCTCTCTGTCTGTAGTCACTCTCTCTAGCAGAGACTGCAAAAAACTGAACCAGAAACACAAGCTGTTGCCATAAACCAGGAATTTAGCTTCTCTCACAGTGGCTAAGGCTATGTTAACTGCTAAATTAGAAGGCAGGAACAGATTAACTTGAAACAGAGTCTGGAAAACAATAATGTATCATGCTTTAAGGTATGGACTTTAGTTGACGATTTAAAAAAAAAAAAATCGAGAACAGCAGATGGAACTGCAGCAGACAAACTGATCAATCTCAGTTAATCTCATGTAAACAAAGGAGAGAGTCCTAGTTTACTCACTCTTATTTCTATTTTAATGAAAAAGTCTAGTTATTAATGACAGGTTCACTGTTGTCACCTGCTGTTAAAACACTACATTTAATGTAAATCAGTTCCAAATATCGGTTACCAGCCTTTCTTCATTGCCAATAACCGGCATAGGTCTCAACACTGAAAAACCCATAGCAGTCTCTCCCTAGTGATGATGATGGTAGAGTAATGCTAGCATTTAGCTTCAGGCATCACTGTTGCTTAAGTACAAGAGTGACAATAGATTCTTAAACTTGATTCTTCTTTGTACACTGAGACTTTCATTTTACACTCACTAACAATAATAACCAAACTACAAAGCCATCTTTAAACTTCAACACATCAGAAAGAACAACATCATTCAGAACTGCGAGACACAAAGCCAGTAATTCATCAATAATCAGGCCCATGTATAAACTCTGAGTTTTTGGCCAAAGGAGCATGCCAGACTACGGGGCATCACCTTCCCAGAACCACAGCCAAGTTTGTCAGACGGTGGCCTGGCAAAGTCCCGGCTGTTGACAAGACCAGTAGCTACTAGAGCACCATGGTGCAATGCCAGATCTAAAGTGCTAGGACTCCTTTGTGCTGATTTAATAACTATATAATTGACTTAACTCCCATGTCAATTATCACAGAGCTCCGCTAATTACCCCATGGCTTCAGTTAAGAGAAGAGAGCGGCATTATTTCTGATCTAAACCTTGGCCGTAAACCCAAAGAACATGAAGGCATTTACCCTAGAAAAAGGCTTTTTTCCCAGCAGGCTGAGGCATTAAAGCCTTCAACTAGACACTGCGGCTTTGAATGGAACACTCAGAATTGAACTCAGTGAGCTCTGACATTCATCATGTTCCTGCTTTGACTGCATTCATCGCCTTCTCACAAACGAGTCCAAAAAAATATTCATCTGATCGAGAGGGAGCTTGCTTTGTGGATTGTCAGGAGGGGGCGCTATATGAGATGCTTTCTAAGAGGCCGAGAAATAAAGTACGGAAATAAAGCAGTGAATTATGTTGCGTGAAAAGAGACGTGGCTGCAAAGGTATACCGAACACTTGTTGGGTTTCTCTCCTGAATGGACCCTCATGTGGATAAGAAGTTTGTATCGGGCGTTGAAAGGCTTGAAGTTGCGTGGACAGCCCACCCAGTAACATGTAAAATCCTCAGCCTTCCTCTGGTCCACATGGAGCTTTTCTATGTGCCTCACCAGCTCCTCCTTTTGGTCATACACCGCGCTACAGTCCAACCACCTGCAGCAGTGGGCCCCATAGTCATCTAGCTCTCCCTCTTCTTCTTCCAGCATCGGGATCTGGGGTAAAAAGCTGACTCCGTGCCTGGGAGGAACCATCGGAGCTTGCGCGTCCTGAGAAGAGGGTTTTATTCTGGCGAGGTGGATGTGCTGGTGCGAGTGGTAGGGTGGTGGAGGCCCGTGTGGAGTAGCAGCCTCTTGGATAGAAGTCAGCAGAGCTGGCTCTAACTGTAGAGGTGGCAGCATATTGTTGGCGGTTTGGCTGCATCTGTCTGAAGTCTTCTCCAGCACCCCTCCTTCATCGGGGAGGCACTGCTGCTCCACCACCATGTTAGCCATCTGGCTCTCCAGACCCCCTCCCTCTTCAAGCATCTGCATACGGCCACACTCTGACTGCGGGGCCAAGGCTTGTGAAGAGCCTGGCATGGTGTAGGGATGGGTCTGGGGGATGCAGCGACCCCTCACACCCAGAAAGTGACCGTAGCTCTCCGACTGAATGGGCGAGAGCGTGGGATGGGAGGCCGGGGAGCTGCGGGAGCCATTGATGTAAGCCACGAGCGAGGTAGGCGAGGTGCGTATAATGGAGTTGAAATCGATGCCCATGACATCGGAGAGAGGTGACATGGAGAGGGCTCTCTTCTTCGCACGAGACTGTCTGGGGCTTCCGACCTCACCTCCGAAGAGATACGAGGGCAGGGAGGCGGAGGTGCTCGTGCCGCCTGATACGGTCGTGCCGGGCGAAAGGCTGAGCTGCTCCACACCTTCACTGGCCTGAGTGGAGCTCTGAGGTAATCCCAGGGGAGGAAGCACACGGTAACCATATGGCCAGTCATGTCTGCCACTAAACATCGACTGCGTTTCAAACAGGCTGAGGGTGGTGGATGCCAGGGATTCTCTGGACAGCACAGATCTGAGAAAAAAAGATTCACGTTATCAAGACAACGCTCTTTACTGTGAGCTCATCTTTACATAACATCACCGATAGTGCTCACCTGGCATCCATGTGGGGAACGCTGTGAGCCTGCGATGGAGGATGAGGTGCTACAGGCCCAGCGGTATATGGTTGGCCTGTGACTACTGCCATGGGACTGTTGGTCACTGTTAGGTTAACACCAGCTGCTTGACCAAACACATCCATGGCAGGACCAGACGCAGGGCAATCTGCTGGACACAAGCCCAGAATTCAATAAGTAAAATATCCACATGGGAGCTACTTTTTTCCCCCCAGCACATAGGTCACAGCACAGCAACAACTTCTACACTTATTCAACAGATTTCCACAAAGCAGTTCAAAGTGTGAACATGATATCAGACAACTATCTGAAAAAGACACTAAAAATAGACCCTGAATGCAGCATTTTGAGTCTGTTTTGAACTCAGGCTCATAGAGTGCAGTGTGGAATTTCCCCTCAGAACAGAGACTCTGCTCTGCTCTGTTAATCACTAATGAGCTTTTCACCTCCTTCCACTTTTCAGTACAAAATTTAGGGACAAGCTTTATGCTTGGTAAATTATCAATAAATATAGGAACAGAAGGGCCAGCGAGAAGACGGCGAGGTTCTGAGGAGCACAATAGGAATAAATGAGGGGTGAAGATAGTAAATCCCTTATGATTCACGTGAAGTAGTGAAGCTCATTCACTTCTTAGTCTCAGTTACAATGTAGGCAGGTATATGGCACAAATAAACTGCTGATCTGACTAAAGTTGCATTTGTATTTTGCTCACACACCTGTACTGAGTTGAACTTTTACCTTTGAAGCTATTATTAAAGGAGCGGAGTCGTGTCTGTGCATTAGTCGTCCCTGTTGCGTTGTGAGGATGATGAGCAGCAGGTGAAGCAGTGGACATGCTGAGATGCTTCCCGTTGGTCAACACCCTTCTGCGGAGGCTCAGGTTTGGCAGGACGACGTGGTTTCCGCTCTGTTTCCCAGCAGTTAAGTCATGGATGGCCCCTCTTTTTGCTTTGTCCATTCTCCCCGAGGAGACACTGAGGTTTGTCCTTTGTGGGGAGGACAGGGGCATCCTGATGGACTGGGACTGGTGTCCTCTGATCATGCTCAGCGATGGAGACACGCTACAAGGAGACACCAGCAGCTGACAACCTTTTCCACTCATGGCTGAAGCACCGGAAAGTTGGGAAGCCAAGTTATTGTAAAGTTTGCTTTACTCAGAAAGCAGTAATCCAAGGCTCATACCTAGGAATTAATACAAACACAGGAAAAAGCATACAGTCTCAAATTAAGTTTGGATGAATTCAAATATGGAAGTAAACTGCAAAAGTGAACTACAAGCTTAGAATTTGTACTTTGGACCTCAAATCTGCAGAAAACCACTCAACCAAAACAACCTGTGTGTTTTTTTGATACTGTTTGAATGCGTCACACTTGAAACCTTCCAATTATATCCGTGAACATATAGGCTATACCATATTATCTTCAGCAGTATCAGTATGACCATAAACACATATGGAATTTCAAAATAAAAGCATAATATTACAGTGTGTTCCCTAATATCCATAAAAACAGCATCTGTTTATGAGAATCGTATCTAAAAAGTGCTCAAGCAGTAAAAAAAACATGGCCTTTGCAAGTTATTTTTCCCTCCACCACTCTGCTATTGTTCGTGTCGCGTTAAACTCACCTATTGTTGTCGCAAACACTTTCCCCAAAGTGACATGTCAGGATAAATGTCTGCTCCAGTCCTCGGAGCTGTGACTGTGATCTGCATAAGAGATCAACGGCAGAGTTTCTCTCTCAGTGTGTTTCTGCTGAAGGCTGTAAACTGAGCACAGAAGTCAAGCCTCCGAGGAATCTGTGTGTTTGAAGCGTCCCAGCTCTCCGCGCTGTTTCCAGGAACTTCTTGTCTGCACCGATTACTCTTTTGCCCTTGACGCGGTTTCATGTGAACGACGTCATTTCAAACCGAGTGGACCTTAAGAGTAAATAATTAAGGTTTTTTTCCTTGTCAGTCACCAGTTTCACTCTGTGGCATGCAGAGTGTTTGTGTGCGTAAAAGGCATTCCTCAGGTGAGCGCGTATTTGTGTCGCACTTTGATAATCTTTCTTTTTCACTTTTTTCAAACATTTTATCTGAGTATTAGGGTGACACGTGAAGAAGAAGCATGGGCGTCCTCCCTCAAGAAATTTTGGGTCCGAAACATTTAACTTCCTGCATTTTGCACGCTTTTATGTTGCACTTTGGCTCCTTTCCGCACCAATTTATGGCCAATATGTCTTTTTTTTTAAGTAAAGGAAAACGCCAAATTCAGACCATTGGATACAGTCAGTTTCCAAAAACTGAACACAGATTTGTGTATCAGAATTTTTTTCTCCTTTTCTCCCATTAACCATCTGACAACCTGACGTCATATATAAGAATTCGTTCATCAGTTAAACTGCTATATTTACTTTAATGTTTAAACAAAAATGTTTTGCAGACACACTGTAGAAAAAGAAAAAAATCTGTAAAAAGCAAGCAACAGCAAAAAAATCAAATAAATTAAAATATCGCAGCAAGGGTGCTGGAAAAAAAAATTAATAAAATGATCAAATATTGCAACATTCAAAAACTATATCAAACAAAAAATTTAAAAAATATATAAAAATGTTTTTAAGTAATGATATTGTAGAGGATTTTAATACAGTAAATTTAAATTAATTCCTGTTGGGGAAAAATACAGGTTTTTGATGTGGACACTACCGGATGCATTGACTCTCCTACTTAAGTTAATGACCTGAATATTTCTTCCACCTCTGCTTCCTTGTGACTTTATATTACATGAAGCTGCTACCTGCTCTATCTCCCTTACACTTACCCCTCTCCTCCTCCTCCTGCAGCCCTCCACATCAGCTCAGATCCCCATTGTCAGGCTCTTTTCTGCTGGCTGCTGGAGTGTTTGCTCTGTGGACTCTGCTCTGGGATGGCATGGAAACCAGCATGTTTATAGAAGGAGGGAAGGTAACTGCTTTTTTGGAAAACGGAGAAGGGGCTCCGCTCTACAGTCTGCAATAATGACAAACTTCTAGTTTGACAGACAGCGAATGAAAACACGTGTGGAAATATATTTTTGCTGACTTCTTACTGGAGTGGTGAATGACTAATTGGAGGCAGCAATCCGTCATAATCGCTGCTGAGAATTAGTGCTGATCAGAATGGTGGGTTGCAGCTGAGGTGTATGAGATGCAGCAACTTGTTCCGGCTTAATGCGCGTTTCACTGTGTTATCTAAAAAAAAAATCATCATTCAGGGTTTTATTTTAAAAAAAAAGGTCCCTGCCTGATCATTTATGGACTTCAAACTTCTACTTTTGTAGTAAAACTGTTGAATATCTCTGATGGCTGTAAAGGGGTGCCATTTAATCGCAGTAATTCCGTCTGTTAGAGCAGTTGGGTGTTTTCAGTTCATCACAACGCCACTTTCACTCACTCCCTTTGCACAGCCTTTAAACTGAGTAGAGCAGTGCAGAATCGTGTAGTGTTCCCTCTTTTGCCAGCAGGGGATACTATTAGTACACTAATGGGGCGTTTTAATCTGGTTAATACAGCTGCACCACACATTTACAGATACAGAAAAAAAAGAATCAGGACAAAAAAGGCACGCAATAAAGGACAAAGACTGATGCTTTTGAAGGTCACAGAGATAAGACTGTGACTTGTTTACATAATTATATCAAATACTTCGCATCTTCCAGGGATCTTGTTTGCTTCAAGCAGTGATTTAGCCTCTTCTTCCCTCGACTAAGTGACTCACAGTGTGTTTGCAAATGTCACTGTGTAACAGGATGGCAAAAGCATCTGAGCTGAAGGGAGAACAGCAACACAAATAGCCGCTCGCTCTCCTTTTCAAACGCTGACACTCGGTGCAGTCAACAAGTCCTCTGACCTTCATATATAAGCTCATACAGGACAGCATTTATATTTTGCAGACATTTCATCCTTGTTCTCCTTTAATACACAAGTTTTAAGAGGATTATTTGAGGAGAATGATGCTATAGGTGCAGGAATAGAATGGGAAACAGACTTGAAGGGGGCCAGATGAGATTTAAGTGTTGACCATTTGTGAAGAGTTCCATTTGTAGCAGAATTAATGCACTAATAGACTCTCTACCACTTACAGAATCCATTTTCTCCCTCTTGATGACAGCATCAGCACTCCTGGAAGTAGCAAAGCATTCATTCTGGTGTCAAGATGCGAAATCACAGGCGATTTCTCTTTAAGTTATATTACAATAGTCACTTAAGGTAATGCACCCCCCAGTGGACCTGTGATTAATTAATCTGCTTTTGATGTGCTAATGACAGTTCAAGTCAAATACAAGGTTAGTGGAGGCTGAGTCAATCCTTTTAACTGCAGCACCACAGAGTTCAGTAGTAAGTGCAGGAGATATCAATTTATTGGTATCATCCTTCATTATAACGGCTCCTATTAGCCCGCGGCACCTCACATAGTTACTCTCAGGATATTAATAGACAAATGCGGAGTTACACACACCCATATCCGAGATCGCATTAAAAGTTTCCCATAAACATTAGAAGCGCTCGTGCTGTTTTGGAGCCAGCAGTGTTAAATTAACGTTTTGTAAGATGTCTAAGCTAAAAAAGGCTATAAATAGTGTGCTCTTAGGGATGTTATACCATCTGCTGTACATGATGTACAGTAGCATGAAAAGACCCATCCATCCATCTTGTCCACTGCTCCTTTACTGTCAGCACCAACACCCAGATGGAGATGAGTGTGAGAGAGATGGGCTTCTGAGTGTCTTCCATCTCCATCCATCAATCTTAGTTGAGTTCTCTAATAATCTTTGCAGAGAAGTGATGACTGATGAAATAAAAGAAAGGATGGCAGAGAACAGAGGCATCCATGTCCTCTCTGCCAGGCTCTGGCTTTTTTTTCTTCTCCCTGCTGTGTTTCTGAACAAGATGACTCTAATAAAAGATTGCTGACACAACAGCCCCCATGTTTAGAACTCCTGTTAGGCCATGGGCTTGTTTTTAATTTGAGCGTGCATTGAGGGTGAAGCCTAAGGGTGTGGATGCTGTAAGCTTCCCTCTTTCCTTTTTGGGTGTTATTAACGCTGCGGCTCTGGAATCACATCTAGGAGGATGAGGTCTGAGCACTGGAGCACAATCACAGGACTCACTCTGACAATGCCCAGTCAACAGAAACATTTCCCAAGACTTCAGTGTAAACACAGAGAGTGAAAACAAGATTGGACCACATAAGATTTGGATCAAAAGTGGAAGGGAATTTCATTTAAGTAACTGAAATCCAATTATACCTTTGTCATTGAACCGTAGCTTGATGTGGATCCATGACAAAGCTTTATGGTTTGTTTCTACTTGTAAAACATTTATGCACAACACCTTCCTGTGGTCACCTCAGAAACTAACCCCAATGACTTTCTATCATGTCAAATCAGTACAGATGATAGCAATTTTTTGTACTGTTGCACCTCTGCAACTATTTTACATTTTAGACGTATTGGACTTATAGGAAAGAAGTCCTGAATAAGAGATATTTTCAAACTAATGCTGCAGTATAGCTATAGTTGTGATAGCTATACTGTGAGTTGGTCCAGAGTCCCTATAGGCAAGTCTTGCCACTCAGCAGTCATCTTGATAACGCCTCCAGGCAGTTATTTTGGGCTAGCAATGCTAGGTTCCTGTCTGAATAAATGGGAAGAGAGTGTGACAGCAAAATCAATTGCTGTTAGGTTATCATTTATTCATATGCCAATCATCTGTCAATCTTCTGTTCATAGTCAGTTGCTTATAAGTTTAAGCATTTTCAGAGAAAGTAAATTTGTGTTCAGAGTTACAGATTGATTGCTCTTATAGTGAAGTGAGATGTGTCTGTTGTACAACAAGAGTCAAAAGAAGAGGTATCAGTTCTTGTTAGGTTCAGAGTTTCAGTCTGAAGAGACTCATTGGTCAACTTATGGAATGTAACTGAGGCCATAGATCATCTAAGGAGATGCCTTAGTCTCAACTACAGGAAGCTGTTCTGTCTAATAAAAGTAGGATGTAGAGATTTAAATTCACAGCAAGCCAATAGGAAAAGAGTTTTGGTTCACTGTCATGTTTTAAATGAGGTGTTCTTGTTATTCTTGTTTGGGAGAGAGAGGAGGGAGGTCTCTCCACAATAGCAATGATGTACTTTTATTCTCCATATTGTTTACAATATTATTTTCACCAATAACCCAGCTGTGTGTTTGTTTCTTATTAAAGGTTCAAAGGCCTGGCGTAATGTTTAGCCATAGCTGCAATTTCAATGGTCACTGAGATAATATAAATTGCGTGTATAGAATCATCAGTCAAATCCGACAAAAACATACAAACAAAAGGTGACTTTTGCCAATAAAAATACATTTTTCCTGATAGGTTATACTTCTGTCCTTTCATCTGTGCTAGACATGATTGGCTGGCTGTTTCCTGGCTCTGTGTTATAAAGCAGACAATTTGCCTTTTGTTGTCATACATCTGTCTTTAGCATTACATTCTCTCATAGATTTCTATTCAGGACTGTTGAAGAGTCAGGTGTCTTCTTTGTAACATCTCTGTCTGGTCAAAGTTTAACTTCACTTTTGCACTGCTTATGATGGAGGTCTTCCTTGATTATCACAGTTAAGTGCTGCAGTACTTGCTTGAAGGTGAATGGGAGTACTTACAGCTTTAGAAAGCTTGTTTGAATTCCTTGGTATGAGTGCAATGATGAGGGTTGTCAGGTCATGTAAGACAACCCAGAAGGTCCAGACATAGAGGGATGTGTCATTAGACCCCTGCCTGCAGCCCCCTGGTCAGATCTCCCCACCATCCGTCTTCATTAAAAAGGTTGCTCTCTGAGCAGATGGTCATTAACAGCAACCCCCTCTTTAGTCTCAGCACCCACTATGCACTAGGACACTACCTAGAGGACACCCAGCATCCCTCAGGAATCCCAGAAAATCACAACAAACAGGAAAAAGTGGTAATGGGCACTTTGGGATCTTCATAAATCTCCTTTAGAAAAATTCAAAAAATAACAGACTGAAGAGACGACCCTGGTAGCTGAATGATCGATATGTCAAACCCTGTGGCACAAGCTAGAAGTGGTCAGAGTAACACAGCTGATACAAAATGCACAAAGGAGAGGGAAGGTAGAATCAGTGCTTAGCAGCTCAGCTCCCTTTCCAAGTTTTATGTTTCTGACCCTGTCTCTGTTATGTGACTGGAATATTATTGTGTTGTTCGAGACTGAAGTCGTGTTCAGACAGGTGTGGCAGGGGATACATGAGGACACGGTCAGAAGTGGAGAAAAAAGCTGAGGTCGATAATCACATGATGTCACGGTCTCTAAGGTCGTGTTTCTTCACTGTGGTCATGAGTCGGTGAGGTCTATCGAATGTGATGTTTAAAGAACTTGAAGCAGACGTATTCTAACCTTCCTGAATGCTCAGGTCGACTTTGCCTATTTGTTGATGCCAAAAAATTCTTGCACTGAAAATAGCACACAAGTATGCAGTGAGACAAGGTCACAGATTTGATTTTGAAGCTGTCACTGGTGATTTGTGAAGTTGTAAGTCTTGGTTCCAACATGACTAATGTAAATGTTATCTACATTTTAGTCGAGACAGCCTCATCATAAGTATCTCTAGTGGCAGCCACCATGGATCCCAATTACTGCGGTAATCACTCCCTAGCTGAGAGCATGGTTTCAGACAGGGTAAAGTATTATCCATCTTCATCATATTCATTATCAGGCGGCAGACGCAGGTGTCCTAGCCTCCCACTGCTCCACACCATTAGTGACTGATAGACAGAGGGACTACAGTGACTTTTCTCCACAGAAAACACACACATGTATTCTTTCTATGAAAAGAAAATCTCTTAATTTATACGAATCATTGAGTTATGCATGGGGCTTTCTGCTCGTACACAATCTACTTCTCATCTGTACAGCAGCTGCAGTCGGTTACAGACATCAGGTAGACAGGCTGCCCCGTCTACAGTACGTGCACGGTCAAATGTCACCCAGCAGGGGATTCGCAACACATCATTTGTTCTCTCCTGATTATCCTCTGCTGTCTCTCTAACAAGGAGGGTCAGTGTGACTGACATATAGTGTCTTTGTGTCAGACAACTGCAGGGCGAATAGGTGACAGGGAGCAGTGGCAGGTAGTTGTGGAATGTTTGTCAGCTATCCATCCACCTTATATTTGCACAAACACGGGGGTGAAAAGGGCAACTCGCTCCCTGCTGAAGGAACCAGTATAGGTGCGGACTGAGCCACAAATGTGTGTTGCTCAGGTTGTTGTAGGTGCTGTGTGGTAACTGGAATAAATCACCTCATTAGCCTGTTCTCTAATGGGTTATTGTAGCACTGGGCTGACACCGTGTTCCCGTAAAAGCTCATGAGATTTCAGAATTCAAAAAATGCTTTTGGGCGGGATCGTTTTCCTATCCTCTGGCACCTGGTCGAGGTCATTCTATTAGTTGGATTGATTTACATATAAATTGAACATGCAGTATTACGCACCTCCTTAAACTCATGTGTTTCACCACTGCATCCCATTATCTGTCTTGCATACTCCAACAAGCATTTAATCTCATCTTTCATATTGTCTTATGTTTCATTATGTTTCAAGTGTTATTTATTAAAATTCATTTAGCTGATAACGCCCACACGCGCTGCCCCTTTTCCTGCAACGTACCTATTCTAATGTGTTCTGAGCGTCTGTGTGTCCTGAGGTAAAATGGGAAATGTTGAAAATTCACTGGAATATGAAAAGCAATCATATTTTCTGTATCAGTAAGCAGGTCTGTGGTAGCTGGGGGTCATTCTCGCTCTCTTCTGTTGCTTGGGGAGGCATTTTGTAAGATCCCTCAAGGCTCACCTAGTTAATTAAGTTTTTCTGCTATTAGAACAATGTAACTTGTGATCTTACTGCTCCACAAAGCCAATTCTCTGCGATCACTGAGGGTTTGATGGATGCTACTTCTCCTCTGTGCGATGCCTTGTTGATATAGAAAACATATAGAGTAACAATATATTATCATAATATTTATGATACGAGTCTTACTTGAGATGAAATGTCAACATTATATGCGTATTGTTAGAAATCAAACAGGGAAAAAAAGACTGTCTAAAGAAACTGGAAGAAACTTGGCTGAGTACATAAGAAGTGTGCAGTGGAGTTGTCTTGGTGATGTGGCTAAGAAGAGGTGGAAGGGAGGCTCCAGATATAGAAATGTGTGGGTGTGTGTATGTGACTTTATCCATTGCCAAGAAATAAATTAAGCAATAACACTGGCTAGGCGAGGCACTTATGAAGAGTGAAAAGACAAATTGATTCAAACCTATCTGGAAAAATGTACCTGAATGGCTTTCTGCTGCAACAGTGCTAATACTGCACTATTTTCTGCACTCCCTGGGCAGAATTATATGGAATTTTTTTTCTTTACATTACTCAATATTTCGTGTCCAGAAGGTGAGAAACCTTGCAAATGTTTTATCAAGGCATTTAGATCTTATTAAACCGTGGTGGCTTACAGTTTTTCAGATGAGCTAAATTAATAGGAAGAGGAGGAACCAGACATATATTCACTGTATTTTCATTGAAAACACCCTGTAATTCGGGGGCTGCACAGTGGAGTAGGGGTTAGCACTTCGTCTTGCAGCAAGAAGATCCCCGGTTCAAATCCTGGGGTGGGCCTGGGATCTTTCTGCATGGAGTTTGCATGTTCTTCCTGTGCATGCGTGGGTTTTCTCCGGGTACTCTGGCTTCCTCCCACAGTCCAAAAATATGCTGAGGTTAATTGGTTACTCTAAATTGCCCGTAGATGTGAATGTGAGAGTGATTGTCTGTCTGTATATGTAGCCCTGTGACAGACTGGTGACCTGTCCAGGGTGTCCCCTGCCTTCACCCAAGACAGCTGGGATAGGCTCCAGCACCCCCCGCGACCCTAGTGAGGATAAAGCGGTGTATAGAGAATGGATGGATGGAAACCCTGTAATTCACGGGTTGTTTTCTTAGTAGTTTCAAAGCCTCCCCAAAATGTGATGTCTGTCCAGATAAGTCGATGTGGACACTGAACGTTAAGCATGTTGTAGGTGAGTGCATGCATGTGTGGGAAATTTCCTCACAACAACACAGGTCTAAAAACAAGTAAAAGATACCTTTATATACAGAATTATCGCCAACTTCTGCTGCTCTGTACAGTCTAAACCTTATGTGTGCTACATGCTTAGACAGAAAGACAACATGACCCAGATTTTAACTCCACACAGCTCTTTATAAGATGATAATATATCAGGAATGTGTGTCTGTTAGTGTAGGGGTCCTCCTTTCTCTTATTTGCTATAAATCCATGATCGCAGGAACTAAAGTGGACTTAAAAACAAAACTCCTCGCCAAAGCCAAGATCAAATAAAAGCAACAATGGTCGCAGTGTGCATCCCACGGAGGACATTTGCAGGACATAGTCTTAAATCTAAACCAGGTCCAAGAAACACATTTAGATTAAATGGACAAACTGCCATGAATCCTGAAGTATCTCTGCAAAAGTAAAAATACTCAACTGTTGGATACCTCCATGAAAACACAGCAGTCCTTCTGGGTGAAGTTGCTTTTGTGTATTTAGAGGAATCCATGACAAGGCTTGTGTGGCTCCTCACCTGGAACTTAAAATAATAATAAAAAAAAACATACTCCAAGAGGAACAGGGGTGGCTTAAGATACATGGTGTCCATCTCTTGTCCACTGTAAAGCTTCATAAAACAAACCTAAACAATGTCCATCCATCCATTTATTATCGATGCACTGCTCAGTCCTCTTGTGAAAAATATATTTTCTATCAGCTATTAAGTCACCTTCTTGAGGCATTTTTCTGAATGATTAGACTAATCCATATAATGGAGAAAGGCATTATAGACTATCTGTGCTCCTAACCACCATCCGTAATGCATATTTTGCTAATCAGAATTTTCTACAGCGTGATTTGATGTGGTTATGACTTCGGGCTTTTGTGTTGCGGCAGCAATTTCATATGCAAGTAGACCTTGTATGCAATCAAAACATTATGTGACTGGCATTCTGTAATTAAGCTGTAATACATGGGATCATGTTAATGAGTTTACATGGTCTGAATCTGAATGCAGACTATGAGAACCAAGAATCTTCTCTGCAACACATACAGACAAATTACACAAATTACTTTTCACACGTTTCTCCTCTAATAACTGTAATGAGAAACATCAAGCCAAGGAGACAGTCTCATGTATAATCGGATGTTAAGATGACTAGCTTACCTGACTCACCCGCATTGACTTCACGTTTGTCTTCTTTTCCAGTGGAAAATCCCTGATGAGGCAGTTTCTATACTGTAGATGTCAGATGTACTGTATGTCAAGGAGACTGAGGTCAGTGTCTCCTGACCTTCACAAATATCAAGAATTCCTTGTCAGTGAGCTGCGATACACTCATTTATTGTAGATTTAAATGTCCACCCATGAACAGTTCCTCTTACATATGACATACTGCATGCTAATGAAAAAGTCAGTCATCCCAGAAATATAATCCCTGCCTCTTACATTACAAATAGTTGTAATACTGTATATAAAATATAGTATGTTTTTAAGCATATAAGTGGTGGGAAATACAATGTTATTACAGTCTGGAATCTGCATTGAGTTTGGCAAATGAGGCTGCATGTCTGTAAGAGATAAATCATCTTATTCAAAACAGTCTGGAGAGGATAAGCCATCATCCAGGTAGCACTTTCTAGTCTACTCAAAACCTCAAAACTGTTTGGTTTTCTTGGCTCAGAGAGGCTCTGTCAGCGAGACGGTATTAACAGTGACTTGATGTTATTCTTTGTAATTTGGTACCGCCCCAGTTTAGTTTGTCCCATTGTGAATCGGTGTTCCACTCTAGTTCAAGCCCTTGTCTTTTTGCATTTGGCAGAAGAATAATGCAATTTTTCCTTCTTGCTATTTAGTCTAACAGTAGGCAGGGAGAAAAAAATCCCTCAATGCTTGAACTGTGGAAATGAGACGTGACACATATTGTATTTGTTAGAAAATCAGCCTTAGAACAATAATGACTATGCAATCCTAGACGGATTCAGGGTGCATTTCCATTATAATAAAATAAGAAAAGTCTAGCAGGAGACAGACAGTATTTTCTCATGTATGTTATTAATGAGTCATACATGGATTCAAGCCTACAATAAATTCTGCACAGATCCCAGAGAGGAACCTTATAGGAAATCACACATTATGCACATATAATAAAATTTATTGCATAATACAGAGCAATGCACACCACATTCTGTGAACTGTGCATGTTAATGTAAACTGTGTTACATGTCAAAGGTGTTGACAAACTCCTCCACAGTAGGGCATCTCTCATCATCCCGCCTTTCTCTCCTCAACAGAGAAAAGATCCACAAAGCACTGTCAGCAAAATAATGAGGAACCACAACTACAAGGTAGTTTCCTCCCCCTGCAGCAAAGCAGATTTGAACTCCTCCGCAACCTCCCTCTCATGTTCAGCTTAAATGGAAGATGCAAGCCGAGGCTGACAAGTGTCTGAAAACAAATGTGGTGATAGACACGCGTCTCATCTCGCTAGCGTGTTTTTTCAACTAAAGCCAATAATGCAGAGTGTTATCAGACCTCTGCTTGACTTCACAAGAAGAAAACTCTGTGGTGCCTTATGAAGCTCAGATCAGCAACAATAGACTGTAGAACTTGCTTTGCTTAGTTTGTTTTTAAAAAAAAACCACAAAATCACCTTGAAAAATACACAGACTGATACACTTTCTTATGCATTAGTTGCCAGTTTTGTTCATCTATGACCCGCTTATTAGGTAGACAGATTTAAAAGATATAGGTACCACCATGCTCACATTTATAGTGTTAGAGGAGTGGCAGGTAGAGCTGTTGATCAGCACCATGGATGAGAGTAATAGATCAGTTTAGCGTTAATCAATGTCGCTCACAGGCTCATTGAGCAATGCACTCAGCATCCTGCTTTTGTGTCAGAGAGCCTTTTAATCTAATTGGACATTAAACTCCTGTCATTATTCCTCATGCTCTGAGACTTATTTATGGCTCTCCTGCTTGCTTGTCTTTACCTTTTCATTACAGCATGCCAGTCTACATCAGCAAACTCATTAAAGGAAATGAATCAAAGGAGAAAGCTGATGTGTGGCTGAAAAGTGTAATTTAATAAATGTGTGTTAGGCTGCAGTGCTCAGCACATCATTCATGTTGTTTACGGGCTGTAATGTGTTAGCAGGTGAGGGCACTTTAATAATAAAGGCCTTTCACAAAGGCAAACATCAGCACTGCATTTTAATACCTGGACCTGTGGGGAGTGACAGGATTATCAATGCTGAATGCAGTCAGCAGGAATGTTGTGGTGAATGCGGTTTAGATTTAGGAAGTTTTCATGTTTCCTCAGCAGACTCGCTCAGTCGACACCGCAGACCAAAGACTTTATGATAATGTGACATGTTATAGTAAATTCGCCTGCTGTTGGCATTCTCTTTCCGGTGATTGATGAAACCCCTAAAACCTCATCTCCATGTATTAGAATGACATATATAGATGCATTTTCACCCTGAAATGAAGAGAAATATAAAAAACATAGGAGATAAACTTGGATGAAAAACTTTTGCACAGTGCAAACATGAGCTGTGCTGCCATCAGAGCAGACAATTCCCCATTCCCTCTCCCAGTATAGATGCAGGGCACTTCCAAGTTCTGTTCCAAGACAGTTGAAGGAAGTTGACAAAGTTATGAGCAAATACAAGAACAATAGCTCAATTCATAGATCCACAATCAGTCATTAACATAGAATGTACAAAATAAAGAGAACATCAGAGCTTCCTTTTAGTCTTTTCCTGAATTACGTTTTAATTTCATCACACATCTGTGGCACAACTTCAAAAAGACATAAACTGACGGCGAGTTTTGAGGAATCATTCTTTTTAATGTGATTTTTTTTAAAATAAATAAATTCAACTTTGAAGTGAAGTACAATTCAGCCTCTAACCACTGGAATTCTCATAAATTAATAAAAATATAATACACCAAAGGGACACAGCTGCTGCTTTTGAACATGTTCTCACCGGAAACTAATTCTGAAGAATATTGACACATAGAGACTCCCCTGACAAGCTGAAAATGTTGTTTCCTCAGGTTTGTTACATTTGTCACTGCATGTCTGAATGTGTGTTGTTGACGGTGACATTGGAACCTTGCATTTTTTCAACAGCCGTGATGACAACCACTTATTTCCTCTTGATGTGTTTCCAGCATATTAAAAACACCATATGTACAGGTTAACTTGATTTTTTTACTGGAGCTTTTGTAACTAAAATGGAATATTCTTCCCTTACAAAAGAAAAATTCACAAGCAGTAAAGGTCATCCTTGCTGAAATCAATTCATTCAGCACTTTCACAGTTCTAGACTCACTTGGTCTGGTGTGACCAATAACGTCTGGTAGATAATGCTGCATAATGGTGGTGCCGCCGCTCCTCTCGCCTGCCTGCCTTTCCTGCTATGACAAGTCAAACTGTCTGTTGTGGAAAAGGTCTGTTGTCTATTTATGCTGACCTATCGAGCCGGTGTGGGTGGAGTCTTTCGATTAAACGCGGCTGTAACACAGCAGTCGCACCAAAATTTGCTTCCAATTTGTGTCCGTGTGGAACGGAGCGAGATGCATTTGCATTTTCTGTACGTGTCATTTGAGAGGACCGGAGCCAACCGTTCATCAAGCAATAATTGTCTCGCTTTGAAGCTGTGCTAATCAGTTTTTCTTTCCTATTATCAATGGGTCAAATGATTAGCCCCTTTCAGGGCTGATGAGGTAACGCGGGTTTAACCACGATCTGGGGGAGTCTACCCAAGCCATCCTCTTCTCTAGTGTTGCCTGGCTTGGGTCACCTGCTGTTGCTGTCAGGAATGGGATATAAATTCAGAAATGCCAACATTTAAATATCATTAAAAAAAAGAGAGATGAAGAGAGAGAACTGCTGCACATGTGGGTGATAAAGAATTCTTTTTAATCTGGTAATATCTGAATGTAATTCACTGTAACTCCCGGGTTAATCAGTGAAATGCATCGAAATGCTGATTTCATAAGAGTGAGAGGCCCTTTTATATGACTCATGGAGCTCCTGTGACAAGGTCTAAAATGGGTTTGACACTTGTTCGGTAGACTCACATCACATGCCGTCTGAAAGCGGTATAAGTGTGATGTGAAAGCAGAGAATTAGTACCTGGTTCTGGCTCTTTCCTCCAGTTCTGTGGGGCATTTTAGTGTCTTTCAGCTCATTGCTTTGGTTTAATGACCTGCAACTTCTCTCTATATGTTCAGGCTCACTGCTCTCATCAGCATCATTTCCAAACCCAGCCAGCTGTTTTGAGCACACACAAAAAAAAACACTCTAATTCACCTGCTATACAATACCTGCACAGCAACAAACAGCAGACAAAGTTAGCTGCTGAACACGGCGGAGTAGATACTGTATATTCCCTCGGAGTGCATAACAGCAGTGAGGGGGAGAGTGAATTTTGGCCTCACATTTGCAGGAGACACAATATATCGTTTTTTAAAGAAGAACGCGACTCTTGCAAAGGCTCGAGGGTCTTGGGAGACTCCCCAATCATTACTGAGTGCAGAGCAGCTGGAGAACACCTCTTCATGGGTGTTTAAGCAAGCACTTTAAATGGAAATGTACTTGACACGATAAGAGATGTAACCATTGGGTGTTTGTCTTCAACTCAGTTTGCCCCTAAATGTCTCCATGTACCTCCTCCTCTCCCAGTCTTGTCATTCTTTGATGCTTTCTCACCTTTTGTGTTTCTCTCCTGTTCACCTTACCCTCCACCCACTCGTTCCAGGTTTTGAATTATTTGTGTTCGTCACCGCATCCTTGCATTTTATGATCTGTGAGTGTTTGTTGGTGTTCCGCGTTCATTTCTGAACTGCGAAATTGTCAGAAAATGTGTGGGTGGCACCTTTTGTAGTTGGAAGGGTTTGGGTTATTTATTGGAAATTACTAGACTCTAGGCTTCTGCTTGCTAAACTGTCGCAATTTTTCACATTTTCTGAACAGAAACATGCAGTGTTTTGTGTTCAAAGCTAAAAATTTTCGGCTTTCATAAAATACCTTGGGCGTGCTTGGAGAGAGCAGCTGAAAAGGAAAAAAATAAAGTCGTGCATTTCAGTGTTTGCAGCAAGAATTTGCAAAATCCTATCATCGGATGTGCTCATAATGGAAATGTCACTTGGGGTAACTCTGGTGAAATTCCTGTTTGAACAACTATTAAAGTATAAAAATGTTCCCCACTGATCCTGGAAATTCTGTTTTGAAGGTATCTCAGTTATGTGTGAGGTTTTTCCGCATTTTTTCATCCACTCTCTGGTTTCTTCTCCACAGTCCTTGATTGCTGCTGCATCTCTCTCACCCTTCTTCACAATCTGTCCTCTCATTACAACAATTACAGCCTGTAAACATTTCATTAGCCTAATATGTCTTGGCTGGTGCATACGGCATCATTGTGCTGAGCCCACTGTTTTCATCACACTCTCGTTCCACTGACCCCTCCCCTTGTGCTCACCTCATCCCTTGCTGTCAACTGTAAAGCAGCAAAATTAATTGCGTGCTTGCCCTGTGTTTTCCTCACAAATTAATAAATGAGAATTATCTTCGAGAGCCACTGTAGACTTGATTTGACTGTAATTCCTTTTGCCTTGCGTCTGTTTTGGATATTTGCTCCACTATTATATGTATATATATATATATATGTATATATATATATATATATATATATACATATATGCATTTTGTGTTTGGATTTTTGTTTTGTATTTCTCGTATTGTGGACAAGATATATTGCTCTTTTTTGAGTTTAATAAGCAAGAGAAGAAGTAACAAAACAGCAAAGAGATGGTTTTCATGACAAGTGGTTTGTAATCAGAATGTGGCTAGGAAACAAATCTATGCAGGGAATCTTGGAAGCAGATTTATTTCCTGCCTTTATAAAACATGGCCATGCCCCTGTGAACACTGTTCTTGTGAGAGCTACTCCTTTGTTCTTTCCCTGTGATGGCCTGTCATTTGGACTTGTCTTGCCAGGAACAATCTGTTCCACATTAAATGCTTGAGAGGTCAAACCAGCTTGATCATTAGCCTTCACAAGGAGCTCAGTCTCCCTCCCGCTTCTTTAACACTTAATTTAAAGCATTTTTTAAAAATGTATTTTTATGCTTTCCCACCAGCTTCTTCCTCCTCTCCCCCCTTTGTTTCTCACTTTCTTCCTCTCGCAATTCATGACTGTTGCATCGAATGTGCTGAAAGAGTCACACTCCTGTCTTTTTCTGTAAGAGTCATTTTCCAGCTACAAAGAAAGCCCTTTCAGTCAAATTGCATTAAAATATATGTTCTCATTGCTGTGGTGATTTAATTAACTTTAATTATATACAAAGTGATTAAAATGATCATCGTAAATACCATCTTAAATAATGCCATTATCATTATTTCTATCGTAAATTCAGAAATCTAACAATATGGCTCACAGCCTGCTATTTATTCCTCCTCTGTGGAAATGGAGCCCGTTCCCTCTGCTCCCTGTGCATGGTCAATCATATACACATTGCATGGGAAATTAATTCCATTATTAAACATGGCACACTTCAGAAATTTCAATTACCGATGGCAGCATGAGGAGGAGAAAGAAAGTAATGCATGCCTACTCTAATGCATGAATATTGTATTAGGCCAAGAGAGTAATCATGGCTGATAGCGACAGAAGTCAAGTGTCTCCAGGTCCATTTATATACATGACTTCTGGCCAGATGGCCACAATAGACAACAGGTTCATTTATGAAGTCTACTTATGCAGCCATCAAGAACTGAAATGTATTAAAGTGGTCAAGAGTGTGACAACCGGGAGCTCCAAAACAAAATGGCCACTCTGCTTAATGGATTTAAGAGGTATAATGGTAAATGCACCATAAGTGGGCAGCTCTGTTGCAAATGAATTAACACTGCTGACCTGTCTTGCTTGTTGCAGCAGGAATTTGTGATACAGTGCAACATTTTGTCTCCACAATCATAGCATCTGTATCGATAAAGAAAATTCAATTTTCCTTCAGAACACAGTTGCGTTGAAATAAATGCTCAAGGTTTTTTAGATGTCTTCTGGGAAATTGGCACAGCAAAAACACAAGGGAACAAAGTGGTGTGTTTTGACCCCTTAGAGGACAAACACTTACCGCTGTTAATTTTCTCGCTTGCCGTTTCCTCATGTTTTGCGGACTTGAGCACTCTTTCCAGTTGGGTAAAATGTCCCTTGTTGCCATCGAGCCATGAGTCTGAGAGGAAAAAAAGGTCAAAGCAATTTATATGTGACACATAGAGTTTGATCGCTTTGTCATCGCCTCGGGGGCCAAACCTGCCGCTCTCATAAGTACACCCCACACACATACACACACACACACGCACACACTTGCTATGGATGTGTTGTGCATGCACGTTTACAGGGACACACACAGGCAGATGCATGCGCACGTCCACACACAACACACACGGAACAACTGCCATCTGCATGAGAATGTGAGAAAACGATTTCGGTTCAGCCTGGTTGCATGCCTTTGGCGTGTCTTTGTGTCCTATGTGAAACAAGGTAAAGGCATCACAGTGCAGAGGTTAAATACAGGACTGATTTGAAATCCAAGCTAATGAAAAAGCTATATGGAAATAGATTTTTGTGCAATGGTAATGTCATTTTCTTACAATGCAGCTCTGCTTTAGCGAAGTTTGAGACCAAAACTAGCATCTTTTTTCTTGCCTATTACTTAATGCAGTGTAAAATTTGACGCCACCGCTAAAAAATTATCCCCATGTTTTGTTAAATTCAAACTAGTTCACCATTGAGCGCACCTTTTAATGCTAAGTTCCACTTTTCTTGGAAGCCATGGCTGGCATCACATCTGAGTTGACCACGCTCCAGTAAAACAAGTCTAAAAACCAACAGACACATCCAGTAACACCTTTCTGTTCTGTTTAGCTGTTTAAAACTTGATATTTTGCACATACAAAAAGAGTACCAGCATGTCTAGAGACAGAAGCAGTAAAATACTGTGTGTATGACTGACTTAATCACAAGGAGACAGGATTGCTTATATTATTATCTTTCACTAGTGGTGCAATCTTTCAGTTTTATGTGTATAATGCACGTGTACAATTTCATTTTCATTTGCAATATTTCCCTTCCATGTGCAACATTGTCAGTATTAATGTCCAATCTTTCATTTTCATCTCATTTTTCAGATGTAAGTTTCATTATCATCTGTGATTTTACTTATTTCCTCAGTATTATTGCCAGCATTACTTTTTGCTGTTCTATTTCAGCCTTATTTTAGCTTAATTTTATTTCAGTCCTTATATCTCATTGCTTTTCAGCTTTTTAGGCAGTGCATGAATGTTGTGCCATATTGTTTTATTCTGAGTAACAGCTGTCATAAAAGTTTTCTTTGGGATGAAGTTTTGAAAAGTCTTATCGATGTGCATTGCGATTGGTGAGGTTCTTCCAAATTGACTAGGGATTGGCTTCCAATTGAAATTCCAAATTAGCGACTCAGAAATTCCTGCTTCCCAGTTTAAATGGAACATACCGTTTGACAGAGGAACTCTAAAATGCCCCAGCCCTGATGCAGCATGACGAGGTGTCCTGCTTCATGTGAGACGACGCAGCATTTTTATCTCTTGTCTCGCGTCAGCCTCACTTTGAGACAATGTCCTGCATTTTGACTGGCTCTGGTTTTCAAGTCAACACTCAGTGCGGGACAGGCGCTTCTCTAAAACCTGGCTTTTATCCAGCAGCTTTGAAGAAAGCAGGGAAGGCTGCCATCATGGGGCTGTGTTTGACGTCAATCAAACTGCACACGTGGGTCAAGTGCAGGTTAAGCTGTCACTGTCTTTGCTGCCTACGCTTCACCCAACGGGGGAAATTGTGAGTCAACACAAAGTTACAAACTATGCACTTAGAGAAAAATATAATGGAAACTGAAATCCAAAGACATTTAGCAAAGATGAGAAACTACGTATGACTGGGTGAAGTTATATTTTTCATGTAATGTATAATATGATGTGACACAGTACATGTGAGTCTCACAGGAAGCTTCTGCTTTAAACAGTTGTACCGATCGTAGACTGAATGGTTCTGATCTATGGATGCATTTCTACTGAAACCCAAACAAGACTGTTTAACAGGAAAGGTCACAGTAGCTGAAATATTTAGTATTTAGCTTTAGAGGCTGGAGACTTTGCAGTAGCAGCTCCAAAGGGTTGGAATAGCCTTCATCTTCCAATCAAACATTCCCAAGAAAAACCTCAAGATGTAAATGTTTTCAATGGCTGCTCTTAATTGTCCTAATATTTCATATTTATTTTTATTGTAGAAAACGGTCTACAAGTTACTAGCTTTTTTTTGCCCAGTTTAGTATTTCTTGTTTTACTAACTGATTTTACTAGTTTTATATTGTCTATATATGTATATGTTATATATTATCTACTATAAATAAGATTGTCTGTCTGTACATATTTTTTGTTGCCTATCTATGAACATGTACAGCACTTTTTTAATGTCCTATATGAATACATTTGCTTAAAATTGGGAAAGTTGCATTGAAATAATATATATTTTTTAAGTTCTTCACATGCTAAAGGCCTAAATCATGACCTATTGTACTTATATCGTGTTTATTTTTTAGTCAGATGATTTTAGACTATCTCTCTAGGTTTGTTGAATCTGGTTATGTCTGTATCTAAAGAACCCCCTGAGATAAAAGAAGCCATATTTGATGCTGAGACCTATAGTTTGTGGAGAACTATATCAATCTGGCATCCACTGTTGTTTGACATTTAGGTAAATAAGCTTATGTGCTTTGTGACTGGGCAGATCGATTCTGCTTTAATATCTGTCAGTTAAATATGAAGCTGCAGCAAGCAGACAGTTAGCTTAGCTTATCCAAAAGACTGAATTTAGGGGCAAACAGCAGAACTTGCCTTTTTCACATGTAGCAAAACTCGTCTACCACCATCTCTGTAAGCTTCATATCCAACTATTTCTTGGCTGACATCAGTAACCTCTTGGAGTCTCAACTGGTTGCCTGGTAACTGCTTGCAGCCAAGAAACGGGGAAAAAATGGAAATGGACATCATGTGGTATGTCATATAGCTAGATATCAATGTCAAATTTATGTATAAATAATTCATGTACACCATCATTTTCTAATGGTATAAACTTTTTGCAGCTAACTTTTTTTTAAATTAATAAATGTTTCAAAATAGGGAGCTTTCATAAACATTCTGAATGAACTGCCACTTTATCACGACGTCAAAAATGTTGTTATTGTAATAGTAGGAGTGAGCATCGGGTAAAGAACCGACTTTATATTGGTCCTCATTTCTAAGCCCACAAAATGCTATTTCTTGATCTGAAACAGTTTTTTCCAGGCTTGCATTGGAGTACTTTTTTTTGGACTATTCTGTATCTGCAGCCACAATAGACATAAATACCTATAACTCAATATGTCAAGATATTCGAAGGCAGAAAAAAAGATATCGGGTAGGATGACGGCCATAGTATGTCTGCTCCAAGTGTGCTGTAACAGATGAAATTGTCCAGATGTGTCATTATTTATTGTACACATCTGCTTGGGTTGCTGGCGACAAGGAGAAGATGGGGGAGTGGAAAGCCTGGGAGGCAGTAGCTGCCTCCGTGAATACCCATCATGCCAATTCCACTGTGATTTATGGAGAGTCTCGCGAAAGCAGGGGACAAATGACCTTCACACATACAGTAGTTATCAGAGGAAGATATCAGCGGACAGGGATTTCCGTATCACATCCCTCTTCGCCCCAGGACCACGTCCAACCTCTGTGTGTTTGTCTGTGTGCAGGTGTGTATGTGTGTGTTGTTGACTAAAACTGACATTGAGCCGGCCCTCGAGGCAGAGGAGCACTGCTGGTCGCATTTCAGCTGCAAGTCTGTTTTGCTGGGAGACCAAGAGTCTGTGCATAGGCAGCTCCATGTGGAAGTCAGCCTGCCTTTTACACAATGACCTCTACAATGAGGAATAATAATGGATTTAATCATTGTTGCACAGTCTGCTCTTTATCAGAGTTTTATTCAATTACTCAGCATTAACTTTGTTTGTGATACGCCTAATACTCCAGAAACATTGTTATTCATTTGTACATAATCCCATTTATTAATATATCAGCTCACCCAAATCACAAACATTTCTCACTTTGGCATATACAGAGTTTTATCCTCTAAAGCTGTGAAATGTTCTGTGCAGTCATTGTGCTATAAAGGTGGATATACTTTTGTTTGTGGTGCACTAAGCATCAAAAGAATACATTTTTAACATTTACTTTAAGTTACAAAACACCAGTTGTTGAGAGTACTCTAAAGTAGTTTCAGAACTTTTCCTGTGTCCGGCTGAGTTGACCTTCTGTGACTGAAATCTGGCTTGTATGCCAGTCAGTCACATTGTGGTCCTGCTGCTTCTGGATGTAGGAGTACATGCTGTTTCCCTCATGACCCCAGATGTTGTGTGTTATGCCCCTAACTATCCTCCTGCTTGCTTGGCTAATCACTCTGACTTTCCCAAAAAATGTTTTCATTTGTCTTTCATACAAGCCAACAAAAATAATAACTTTATTTCAAAGGTGGGAACTATTTCAGACTAAGAGGGGGATATCGTAAATACATCTCATGCATAAAATCTACAATCTGATCCAAACAAGGCCTAGCATTAAACTTTGCAACAATTTACAACTTGAAAAAATACTCGGGCTGTGTTATATATCAGGGTTTGGACTGTTTTACAGCCAGTCCCCCTCTGGTGAACCCCTTAGGTGAATTTTTTGACCTTATTACCATATGTTGGAAGACATAAATAAGCAACCGAAACCAAGACTGAGCATTTCCATCTCCAAACTGCAGTGTATCAATGACAGTCTCAACAACATAGATTCAGACTTCCAGAGTTTCATACATAACAAATCCAAAGCCCTTTTTATACGGGATTAGTATTACCTCAGGACCAGTCGTGATTTGTATTAATTGTGGAGGATGTCTGTGAATGCGCCATGTCTGTAATTTCTAAAGTAAAAATTCCACTGCAAATTACCTACCTTATTTCTCCAAACACTGCCGTCCTGTGATAATACTAGTCCCGTGTGAATCTGCATCTCAGTGATTGGGGGATATTTTACTAGTCGTTTTTTTTTTATTGCACACCTTTTTGTACCTCTTTCCCAGTTGAATTATGGAGGCTGTCCTTGACAGCATTTTAGGTGCAAATGCAGGAGCAGGTCTATACACAACAGGCCTATGGACCATTCACAGAAATGGCAACGTCAGATTAACAAGAAGAGGGAAATTTCGGCGGATATTGAGATGGGTGACATGCGTAGCAGCATGCGGTAAGAAACATATTTCTAGCCCCATCTTTCAACAGGCTTAATACAAACGCCCTGACTTTCCGTTATCCCAACAGCGCTGCCTGCCGTTCTCAAGTCACGTTGCTGCTTTGACATATTTACTGTTGCCATGACGACTACATACCACCTTAAAAGTGATCATTTTAAACCTAAGTTTTTTTTGTGCCTAAACGTTTTTGGGCTTGTGGTTCTCCATTTTGTGTTTGATGATTTTCCACAGATTTTCAGTTGGATTTAGATCTGGTGATTGAGCAGACATGGTTCCAATGTTCTGGTTCTCCATCCAGGCTTTAACTGACCTTGCCGTGTGGTAAGAGACATTGTCTTGTTGGAAAATCCAGTCATTGGAGGCAGGAGAGAGTTTTCCAGCTGATGGAAGAAGACTGTTTTCAAGAGTAGCCTCAAACATGACCTGGTTCATTTGCCCTGTTCCACCCAAACTGAAACAACCCCAGATGGTCACTGATCCACCCCCATGTTCTACTGTAGGGGCAGACAGTCTGGTTTGTAGCTTCTCCAGGCTTCCTCCTAACCTGTAAGTTGGTTTGGTTGGGCATCAAGTAAAAATTCGATTCATCACTGAAGAGAACCTTAGCCCAATCATCAACAGTCCAATCCTTGTGATCCCAGCAAAGAGTAACCGGGCTTTCCTCTGTCTTTCCTTGATGAAGGGTTTCTTCCTGCCCCGTGTGACTTCAGACGATCTTCAAGAAGTCAGTTTACAACTGTCATTACTGAACAAGTCACATTTCCTGACAGTGCCCACTGATTTTAAGGTCCCTGGAGGTCTGACGACGATTCCTGAAACAGTAACAGATGAGTACATGGTCTTCTCATGGGGTTTTCCTGCCATGACCAGCTAGTAATTTGGTAGTACCGTGTTCGACTTGTTTTTTTCTTTGTGTAATGAACGGCAGTCTTGGAGATCTTCAGTTTTTTCGCTACCTGTCTCTCACTCGTGTCAATTACCAGTAGTGTCAAGATGGCTGCCTTTGTGGTTTCACATAATTCTTTTGTTTTAGGCATCATGTGAGAGCTGACAACTTCTGAGTTGTGCTACGGCTTGAATGTCAGCAGGAAACCATTGTTGCATTTGTTGACACTGAGAACATAAATACTGTTACTTTTGCTCCCTTGAGTTAATTCTTAATGCTTTTAAATTCTTGTACAGATTACTTGCAGCAAACATGTATATTAGATTTATGTTAAGCAACCAGCTAAGCATTAAAAATGTGGTTAGAATAAGTCATTTAGAATAGATAAAATAGTTAGTAAGGTTTATAGACTAATTTATGGTCCACAGTTCTCTAACACAGATCACATTAGTCCCTATAAGGCCTCTCTGGTCTTCCCCATCCAGGTACTACAAAGCCTGGCACCAACTCGGTCACTCTCTCCAGACATCTCCAATATTTTTTCAGTCTTTATAACAGTATTAAATGGTGCTGGAAATCTGTGTGTCTCATTTGTCAGCCGTTTTTACTAGAGGCTCCTGACACTCCAGTCCACAGATCATGAACCCAATTAAAGCAAGCAATTTGTGTTAAATTTATTATGCCAAGGCTGCACTGCCATTGGCTCAGAGCTCGTCTTGCTTCACCTTTATCACATTTAGTAGTTCAGCTTGGCCCCTGAGAGGTCTCTGGTCATTTTTGTTATTGTTCCTCTGATTTATTTCCCTCATAGCACAGAAACTGGCCGGACACTGCCCTCGCTGCCCACTGAGAGTAAAATAAACTACTGCTTCATTATGAGCTCTCTTATCCTCTAATGACAGTATTACGAAGGAGGAAGATATACGGACTCATTCAGCCGTGGAAACTTGGTCTATGCTCATCTGATAGTGGAATTTATCAATAATTATTTAAGTGGATGACGTCGCACATAATACTACAACATCTTTTAACCTCAGTTACTTTAAACTATAATATAGTGTTATGAATATATCAACCATTAACTATTTATTCCCTATAGCTTTACCATGTAGTTTCACAATGTACACATTAATCATACTCCATGTTTATGCATTTATTTTACTCTTAGCTTCATATGTAATGGGCCAGTGTTTTGGTCTGACGTGAAGAGCAATTTTTCACATTCCCTTGATTGCCATGGGATACGTTTAGAGGCAGTGCTTGGAAGCACTCTCATGAATGCGAGAGTTATTTAACAAATGCTAAAACAGTCTGTAGCCCAGGAGGGGAGGAGACCATGGTATTGTTCCATTTCAAGGCTGTCAGTCTGACTGATGATTTCTAGGCCTCACATCGTTCCTCTCTTTCTTTTCATTGTATTTATGATTTGAAGAAGAGGAATTACAACGCAGAAGGTCTGGAGAGTCTCCTACATTTATATTAAACCTTCATTTGACTGTCAACTGCAGCTGTAGTTGCTTTTTTTCCGGTGAAGGACATATGCATTTAAGCAATATCAAAACATATGAAAGATCTACACAAGTACCCTATTTGTGTATGTTTTATTCAATTTTCAAACATTTTCCACACCACCCAGTATTTTATATTTGTTCCCTGCCCTCCAGACAGATATTCATAGTTTTCATGCAATTCAGCAAAGGTGCTGTATGAAAATCAAAGAATTGAAACTTCCTTGAGAAAGCTAAATCCATCACCAGGAACTACTTTTAAGGTTTTCTGTGTCTCAAGGCTCCATTATCTCAGTGTGGCCATGATTTGAAAAGTTTGCAGTGTGGTGGTTTCACATGTCTTTTGGCTGCTAAACAGCATCGTATTCATGAGGAATAAACCTTTTGTGAAGTCAGGTCATGTGCTATTTGTGTAGAACATTTAAATTTTACAGTTAAAACCATGAAAAGTTATACACAATACAGATTGACCTGACTAATTTAAATGTTAAGGTTAAGACGGTAGAGAATTACTGATGGAAAAACTCACCAAATCCAAAGATTTAGGCATGTTTTGTGGAGAAAATATCCTTCAACAAAAGACCTCCAGCAGGCCCAGGCTCAGGGAGGGCGACCATCTGCCACGACTGTTTGAGGTGAGGGTGAAGGGGAGAAAGAAAAAGATAGTAAAGATAAAACATAAACATTGGACCGGTTTGTGGGGCCAGATCAAAGCCATGCAGCTCCACCGTCAGAAATCCCTGCAGTGATAGAGGACGGTAAGGAGAAATCTAGAGAGAGAGAACAGGAAGTTAATAACATGCAATGGTGCATATAAATGTATAGAGGAGGTGACAAGGATGAACACATGTGAAGACAGCCATATGAACAGAACAGCGAAGGTCAAATAAACTCACTGCATTAAAAAGGAGGTGGAAGAAGTGAATGAAATCAACAGGCAGATCAAGACAAAACAGCCGGATGGTGAAAAGGAAACTTCTCTAAACAGCTTCAGGATGAACTAAAAGCAAGCGGAATAACATGAGGTTTCATTTTAATTTGGCATCGATGGGGCAGGATTCATGTGGAGACGGTTGAGTCTGGGTGGTCTAACAAAAAAGAAACCCCGTTGAGAGGAGCAACTGTGATAATGACCGTAGTAGCTTACAGAGGCAGAATCAGGAGTTGTAGACCATTAAGGATTTTACAAACAAACAGTAAAATTTAAACTCGGTTCTGTATTTCCTGGCCAATGCACATGAGCCATAACTGGGGTAATGTGATGTCTTTTCTTTGCAGTAGTTAAGAACCAGACAGCCATATTTTAATTATATGTATTTGGATAAAGATATAAAAGTTAGTTATAATAGTCCAGATGTGAGCTAATTCTGGCTTCTGTAAAAAAAAATTTAAAAAATAAAATCGTGATAAAATTATTAGGTCCGATACAGTGTAAATATAAATACCAAATTCAAATACATACATATACAAGAACTTTTCTTTGGTCATTTGATTCATTTATATAATGTTCTATGCTCTTCTGTTCTTTTGCTTATCTTAAAATGACACACTTGACAACAATTTTATGCAGTTATCTTTGTCTTTTATCAGCACTTATCATCTGTCAGAATACACTGTCCCCAGTGGCGGCCTGTCCCTCGACAGAAATATGGCATTCAATGTCTTGCTCTTTTATTTTTCCCCCAGACAACATTAATGCAATGTGACGGTCCATCAGGTTTTTGTCCTTCTAATTGTCACCTCACTGCTCAGTCCATCTTCAAGACAGATAGTCATTTATTCTTCTGAGGGGGAGGCCTGAAGGAATCCATTTAGGAAGTGATTAACTGGTGTAATATAAAGAACTTTTTGCAATATTTATCCACGGTATTTAAGGAGAAGAAACCAGCAAATAGCACAAATGTCTCGGGCCAGCACGGACATTTTTTTTGGTGTTTTTTTCTTTTAAGCAAGAGTAGGCAGAAACCTGAGTTTGTGACCACAGAAATGTATTCACCAGGCAAATCAGAGCAATCTTCAAAGTCACGGGGGAAACATGTATTCTATACAGAGCTGTCAAAGAAATGATCACACATGAGCACACACATTTACCTTTTTATTGGCAAAATAAATAGAAGATGTTAAATCATTTTTTTTTCATAGGAAAACACACATGCATGCACGTGCATTCACACCAACACGTGTGTGCAGCCAACCATAAACACACACACACACACACACACACACACACAGGGAGGAATTAAAGGAGAGACCCATCTGGTAGCTTGTGCAAGTGTAGCACTCAGCGGACCCTGATTTCATTATCTCAGCGTGTTCTCCGTGACCCGGAGAAAAGTGACATCTGATTTACCTCAAGATCAATTTGTATGTAAATCAGTAAGAAACTGGAGGGCAATAGAGGGGTGGCATAACAAAAGCTGTTTTGGAGTCTGCGAGCAGGTTTGTGAGTTTGGTAGATGCTGCGTTCCCCACAGAGAAACTAATAGCGCTAATTTAAGTATTAAGACCCCTCGGTCTCTAAAGAGAGCCCTGCCCGAGCCACACTGTCACATTACATTCAAGACCAGCGTGTTAGTGTAAAATTCATGTTATTTGCCATTTAATGCTCACATAATAGGCTCTTTATAGACTCTGTAGGTTGAAAGTCTTTTTAACTTTGCAAGGACTCTGGCATGGCAGTACATTACTAAAAAGCCACTGCGGTACCTCTCAAAGAATATTGCGCTGGTGTTATAAAAATGGACGGATTCATTGAAAGGTCACATGTTAATCACTCCAGTGTCTTGCCAACTGGTTGCTGCAGCCGTGTTACCGTGAAGCAGACTTTGTCGACACCGAAGCCCCTCTGTACGACTGTAAAATATTACGGCCATATGGAGAGAAGACATTTTATCTTTGGGTGATGAATGTCCCAGCCTCACAGATATTTTGGTCAATTTCCTCCTCTTTGATTTGAGACCCATGCAGGCTCCCCTGAACTTTAATGCATCACATAAGAAGTGTCAGTTATTGCCGGGAGGATTCTGCTCTTCTGTGTCAGCTGTGGAAGGAGCTGCATTTGCTCATGTTCTTATTAAAGGCTGATACTGATGACTGTTTATTGGCCATGTTAGTTGGTGTTCATGTGCTTGTTTGTTTTCAGGCACACAACAGAAGTCATGTCACTGTTTTCTCCTGTTTTCATTACAGTTGATAGTGGAAAGATCTAATATATTTCTGAGAAATCAATTAAAGCTGCAATTGGAGTTAAAATAGACAATGATTTGATTTGTTATTGATAATGCCTGTTTTTAGTGGGTGATCTCAGGAAGATGAGTGATCTCTGTTTACTGACACAGCAGGAGACCAAGTTCTGACTGTGAAAATACAGTGTTTAGCCATGTTACGGGTGACTCAGATTGAAACAGATCAAGCAGGTTTTTAAGGTTTTTAACAAATGTTCAAATTACAACTAGCTTCAGATTTAATATCTGTATTCATTACACTTTTTACATGTAGACTCATGCACATACACACACACACTCTCAAACTGTCATATCAAATCCGAGCTTAGGACTGTCCCTCAAAATTGCATCTATAAATTATGCTGAAGGTAGTTTCATTTTATCTGCAAAGCGAAATGGTCGCGGTAGCCAATCAAAGTCGGCCAATCCCACGGACACAGTCGTATAAAAGCTCTTTCTGTTATTAAATGAGTATATCATTTCTGCTTGACACTGACAGTTCAGATGACAATGACTCATTACTCACAAAACACCTTTAATTTCTGAGAGAAGACGAGTTGACATAGTGTCATTCTCAATGACTGGAGCGTGGGCTTGTTTTCAGAATGGTTTGCTTTTGCGACCAAGCAATCCATTGTTTTTAGCTATAATAAGAGTTAGTCTGAGTATCAGCTATTATTTATCATCAGGTGCATAATCAGCTACTTCTGCTTAATGTTATGCAAACTTACAGCAGCAGAACTTAGAGTGTGAAACAGAGATAAGAAGCTCTTGAGGGAATAAAGTTAAGGTTGACTGATTTTTCTCAACCTCTCATTTTTATCATCTTAAAGCTTTACAGCGTACATCTGTTTCATTTGAATATATGCCGTGCATGTTCTGCATCGCATCTCAGGTTTCAGTATATAATGCAGCCTCACTACACACATTTTCAGCTCCGAACTGAAGCACACCCTCTCCTCTGCCATTGTATTAGGCTGTTCTACAGAGCTTTACAGAACACAGGCATGGTGGACCGTGTCCTTCTCAGGCCATTTAACTCGTCAGGTACCACTCAGTACCCCCGGCCCGGGGGTGTGCTGGTGCTCCGACCACACACACAATGAAGGGGCTGAAAGCTGATGATGACCTATTTCACTTTATCTCTCCCATAAATTACTCCATTAATGTCTCCATAACAGCAACAGTAAAGGCAGAGGATTCAACAGCTGCTTCTCAGGACTGTCAGAGCACACAGGTTTTGGCCCATCACACAAGAGCGACCGAGTTCTACCCCGGCACAGAGTCGGTCTGCAGTTTATTATCTGCTCCCTGGTGGAGAGAATGAACTGAGTGGCTGTGGCTGTGATGAACTGGGGGAAAGATGCTTGTGAGAGAAATGAAAGGATTTTCTGAAATGGATGAGCGCTATGAGCACAATCCAGAAAAGAAGGATCGGGACTCAGCAGAGAGAGATGTCGCCTGGTCTTCACCACAAAGTCACACATTGTAATTAAGTAGTTGTCAGGTAATCACAGCTTATTAAGAGACGTGTTCCTATGGTGATAAAATAGGTTTATACGTGAAGAAAAATGCCACAAGTATGCACGAGAGAGAGAGAGAGTTGAGAGAAGTTTCATGGTGCAGGTTTAAAAATCTTATTATGGGATTTATTTGAGTCACCAAGCTTGAGAAAGAAAAAAAAACAAAAAACATTTCCAGACTCCAAGAGACAATTTTAAATGAATCAGAGAAAAATTAGCATTTCTGGAACCCTCCCTCTGTCTTTGATCACCATAATTCACTATAGATGGAATTCAGCCTTCATTATTATTCATTACTGTGTCAATCAAAAAAAAAAGAAAGCACAAGATGTTTAGCATGCATCCAAGATTTAAATGACACATGCAGTACTTGTGCTGCAAACATGCTATACTGCACTGTTCATTTCAGCATAAAACTGAAGAACAAAGAACAATGGACAGAAACAAAAAGGGAGCCTGCCTATACATTTTTCTCCTCGGCACTCCAAAGAATTAATCTCTCAAGCAGTTTTGACAAGTGACCCTGTGGGGGGTTGCTAATGTTATGGCAAGGGACCCTATTTAAGTAGCCCACGTCTCCGCTCTTTTCTCTCTCCAAACTGAGTGATCTAATTATTGCATGTTAAATAGGCATCTGGTAAATGGTGCATATAATGATGCGCTTCCACAGAATTAAGTGCCTGCCTGTCCTGCTGCTGGGCTAACACACAAATTGGCCTTCTTCTGTTCTCTCCTCCTTTTTTTCCCCCTCCTGCAATCCCTCATTTGAGTTCTGGGGTTAACCTCTTTGCAGAGACATGCCTCAGGTTCTCGCTGGATTAATGACAGTGGACTGAGATGAGTTTTGGTCTACAACCCTTGTCACTAAGACTTAGAGGAGAAAAAGTGCTACCAACTCCAAGAGGTGAATGAATTTGTGCCGGTATGAAGGTAAATTTGTACATATCAGATATTTGGCATCATTAAAAGTTTGGTTATTACATGAGACAGATAAATATATTTGCATGGCTTATTGTAAAACACTTCATTTTGATTGACATTTGAGGGGATCATTGTGTTTGTTTCTGCTATCAGCTCAACTGCTGGACAAGAATTCACTGTGAGAACCAGATCACATCTCCCCCCATCCGTCAGACTCTGCTCTGTAAATATCAGCAGCCAGCATCATATCTGCTCCATTTCTGCAAAGCCTCACCAACGCTGCTGACATTTATCTATATCTGCTGCCAGAGAATAACCTTTCTGAGTTATGAGAAGCTGTCCGGACCTGCCTGTTTAAATGTCGTAACACATAAGTTCATCGTCAGAACTCCGGGGACATGGCCTAAAGGCCCGATCAGTAATCCAAATGTAAATAAAAGGGGAGCCCCTGATACAGTCATTCATATCACAGGACTTGGAGTTCACTTTCAAATTGACTGACGGCAGCAAAATATGTATTGTTATTGTTCAATTCACCCACCAAAACCACAAAAAAATGGTTTTCATGCCGCATCCTGGTAATTTTGGCACCAAATAAATGGTGAACAAAGCACTTTGAGCTCCTAATACTCAGTGGTGGGTGTGTGGTGGCTTTGTGTGGAGACATGCTTTGTCTTTTTGATTTAGATCCTTAATTCATATGATGCCTTCAGGGGGAGCTGTTCCACCCCATCGCAGAGGGGACCTCTAAATTTTGCCTCCTCCTCCTCCATATTGCACAAACATGTTGAATATCACAAGAAACTGTACATGTAAGTGTTTAGTCTGATATAAAAGAGGTTAACTGTACAGCAAATTAAACAAGCACACAATCATTTCATTTGTAGCTTGCCAACCCTGTCTCCTAGAAATTCTGTTTCACAAATAAGCTGCAAAAGCGACTTCATTTTAAAAAGATGAAGGACTGTGATCAAATTTCATTTTCTATCAACATAGTGAGAAAACATTGTTAGTGAACACATTTGGCTGCTTCCAATATGCTGATGCTGAATGATTAAGTCATATTTTCACTCACAATGTGCTGTAAAAGTCAGATTTTGCTGCGCAGTATCCACTTGTGTTAACTGCGGCGTGTGTTTACATTTAATCAAAACCACAATCTTTTCCCAACGTTTACTGAAATGCTTTTGTTTGCTAAAAGATACCCACAGATGGGAGTTTGGATGCAAACCTGGCAGTGTCTGGGGGTGACTTATGTTCACTTTGTGTGCCACCATCAGCCGCAAACATGTCCTGCAGACTCCCATGCAGTGCATAAATGTGCTGCTCCAATGAGTAGAATAATAATAATATAAAACCTACAACCACAAAAAACACTTTAATCTAATCAGTTACATCAAATATCACTTAAAAACAATTTAGTGTAATTAATACCAGAATGTAGTTTCCAGAAAAGACAGTTCAACTCATAATTCACTCTTTTTGCATTATTGATAACTAAGCAAATATGTTGCACAGATTTCTATATTTAATCTGAAAGTGTGCGCTGTTTTTCAGAATAAAAGCAGATCACGTGCCCTTGTTCTTTGTGATTGATGACAGACATCGAGGTATGTTGCATAAGCATTTTGTCTCATTAATTGGCGTGCTCAATTAATTATACGTCACAAATTACACACCATTAAATGTGACAAGATTAGAGGATAAAGAGGTTTTTTGTAAGAAGAGCATTCATTAACTGGTCTTACGTGCGTTTTTGTGTGAAGAGGATATTATAAAACTCTTCACAGCTTGCAGCGAAATGCACACTGCTGTATCTGATCTTCATGGTGATTAAATAGAAAAGAGGAGCTAATATTCAATTATATAAACCAAGCTATTAATTATATTTCTATAGGAGTTTCACACATATCTGTAAATTCAAGCACTTACAGCTGTGCCCATGGCAGATGGGCAATAAAACTCCCCATAAAACACTAGGCGTACTATAAATGTTCCACGGTTGTGTTTCTTAACCCCTGCTATGTGTAGTTCATAACTTGGTGGTCTCATTTCCAAACTAATCCTTTGGATTCTGACCCAGAACGGGATAAACAAACTTCACTAGCTTCATGAAATCATTGGATATACCAATAAGGCATCAAATTATTTATGAGTAATAAGCGCAGATGATTATTTGAATCATTTACTGTTTAATTTTTGAGCAAAAGCTAGAGCTGGGTGACCAAGCCCGAGTCGTGTGGCGTTTGCGTTCTGCCTTCGCCATGTCTGGCCTGGTTGGCGGGCCCGGGAGCGACTGGGAAACAAGAGAGGCCGAGGAGCAGCAGACTGGAGCTGTACACTCCAGTGCCTCTGCATGCTGAGGACAGCTGACACATGCTGGTATTAAGACAGACACGTCGGCGGTCCAAAGTTACAGAGAGGTGAGGCTGTTCCAAAAACCTGCCTGTCCCCCATACATGTCTCACCTGTCTCCCAACGCATGCAGCCAAGCCTCCTGGCAACCATATGAACATGCATAAGTGCACAAAGACAAAAGGGCGCCAAACATGCACATATAGCTGCACAGGAGTGAGCATGGAAGCAGAAAGAACAGTCAACAAACGAGAACGATACGAAGCAAAACACCCAATCACTGAGTCTGTTAGTCATGGTCCAGCAGAACTGTTGTCCTGACCACATGTTCTGACCACATGTAATGGCTATATCTGTTGACCTGAAGTGCTGCTTGCATGGGGTTCACTGACTGTGCTGCCACACTGGAATGGATTAGCAGACAGCAGGCCTGACAGCTTGGTTTGCTGCTATCCTGCATGGCTGCCATCCCGCCTTGAGCGCTACAGATGCCACCTCACTAGTGGGTACTGAGAATGTGCTGCGAAAGGGGATACTTCACCACAAGCAGACCCCTGGTTTTGAAAATCAATTTTAGCACTTCACAATAGTCTTTTATGGTGATTGTAAAGTTTTATCATATGAGTGTGAATGATAGCGTACAGTTAAAGTTGAAAAGGAAGAGAAATTATTCAGACGTACTGACTGGACGATGCAAAGATTCAGGCTTTTATTGTGTCACAGTTCAAATAAAGCACAGCATGTTCCATGCAAAAGGCCATTGGACTGTTTTTATTGGCCTGATAGCTATTACACAAGCATTATAGTCCACAATGTCTTATAGATGAATTCACAGCTCAAGGTCGTTCAGGTTTACAGCATGCACAACAATAACCCACAACAAGCAAAACAAGTCTGACACGGAAACCGATGCTGCGCTCCTTTGATACTCCCTCATGGGAGTCTGTATGTTTGCACGCACGACTGGCAAAGATGCCTTAACTGTGAAGGTCACCTTCAGTGGCTTCCCCAGGTTTTTACCTGCACTCCACTAGTGAACATGAAATCCATCACCTGGCACCACCATGGTAATAGACTCATTTTTTTCTGGCGGCTGGTTGTCGGGGAGATTCACGAGGGACACAGGTGTAGTTCCCGTGCAGTGAATAATTGACCCTATGCCAGGGGGAAACGTGGAGGTCATCACTGCCAATGACAAAAAGGACGCCTCAGAGGCTGGACCCAAGATGTGTCTGTGAACGAGAGGTAGACACACGAGGGCACGGGGCAATGAGACTGAAGGAGACAGTGAGATCATTAAAACTAGTGAGGAGGGAGCAAGAGAGTAAGAACTGAGACTGATATCAGGAATGGGGTGAACAGATTTGATTAAACAGGCTGAGAGGAAGAGATGTTTTGGCTAGTTATTACGACCACCATGATTTTTTATTTGATCGTTATTCCCGTCAGCTGACTGCAAAGTGTCAAGTATTGTAGATTGATGTTTATTTTGGGTAATTAAATTTGTGATGCCTGCTTTTATAAAGACAGAAGGCAGAATCACTCGCCAAGCAGCATTAGTTCATAACTGCCGCCAGTGAAAAAACAAACACAAATCTCCATCCATCATTTATTTTATTTAGCACATTATGCGGTGCAGTGAAAGTTGTGTTTCCGCTCAGAAAAAATCTGTCATCAGTTTCGTCATTCCACAGAAATCACGAAATGTAACTGGCGTTTTGCGTTGGCATGTTTACTAAACAAGCTTGTAACCGGTGTACAGCACCGCAAACCGACACTCACACGCTAAAGACAGAGGAGAAAAAAGAGCTTAAGTTCACAACCAGTTCAGAAATGGAGAGTCAACACTTCTCTTTTCCCAGCAGACCAGAGAGCGGATATTACTCGATGTGTTGTGGATATTACCGTGCAGTCTGGCCGTACAGTGTATTTATCCGCAGGGCACGGGGTCCTTGCATCTACACATGTGATGTTTGAGCTCCAGGGCCAGGCAGAAATCTGTGCATGGCAGCAGAGCTGGCAAACCATCTGAAAATGATGTCAGAGCCGTGGTGCTGCCCTTCTGTTCACATAACATACAGCCATACCTTCTTTTTTTCCTGGTCTTGTGTCTTTGTTTCTTACAGTAAAGTCTGTCTTTCTTTAACATGGACAAATCCCAATGACCCTGATTTTTATAAATCTGGCATTGCTGGAGAAAACATAAATAGGAATGAAAAAAAAATGTTTATCTTGTTGTAGTATTCCAAATGTGGGAATAAAAAAACTCTAATGATGTAAATTTGATGCTGTGTTTCATATTTCTTACTCAGACACATATTTGAACAGATTTATCTTGAAACTAATTATTTTTTCCAGCTTTCTCCACCATATCATCTCCAATGATCCATAACCTTTTTTTCATTGTAACTTTTGCAGTAAAATCCTCTATTATGGTTATTTTGCTCATTATGATACAATTTTTGTTCATAAATGCAGCATTTCATGTCTGTATTAAGTGATAAATGTGTTACACTTAACACGTAGCTAAATTTGTCAGATCTTTGTCTGCTGCCAAAAAAGTTCAAAAACAAAGGAAATGCAATAACTGGCAATGCTAGACTTTATCCAAAGGGCATAAACTAAGTATAATTAACTACTGGACAGGTAAAGGTGACAGTATAGTGACAGTAAAGGTTAGTAATTAGGCCAGTAGCTGCCAGCCATTCGGTTTGTCCACCTTCACAGAATGTGGGTCAATATGTAATTGAGGGAATTTTGAAGTCCATGTTATATATCTTGCATACATTTTTCATTAAATGAAAAAAAAAACCAATAATGTTAATGTTCATTATAATCATGTTTCTAAAATGTCAACTAAATAACCATGTGAATTTAACAACAACCACCTTCTAAATAGATGAACAATAATAAAATGAGCTTATTCAAAAATTATTTTGATTGTGCTCTTTCTATTAAGTTGAGATAATCACCACAGATATTTCTTTTTTCTGGCAATATATCAAATTTTATATGGAAAATAGCAAATTTTATCTGTGTCCCAGAAATCACTTTCTTTTTTATTTTATTTAAGTTTTTTATTGACATTCTGCCACAAATATAACATGTATATCCATTCCTGATATCACTCATAAACTATCAGCAGGAATGTCCTTCCTTCTTTTTTAGTTATACCAGAAATGACTTTCAACTAAGTGCCCTTTACAAAAACACCTCTCAATGAAGTGTGTTAATTCCAGATCACATGACCTGCTCCACATGATGTCATTTCCTCCTGAAGAAAAGACTGGAAAGACTCCAAGGCTTTCTGACTTATTTAATATAAAGTAGTCAACAGGTTTACTACAGTAAATAACTTTCAATTTCACTCAGTTGTATATATAATATTTAGAAGAATCTTTGTGTAAAAATGTTGTGGTGTTTGGTTTTAGGCCTGAAAACAGCAAAAATGTCAAATATGATGCAAAAAATCCCACAATTATATATTGACCAGTGTACAGATTCTCCACCTCTGCACACAAAACACTTTGACTTTGCAGAAGCCAAAGCCATTGGAATGCCAACTGCAATTATAATGCTGTATTTCCTGGTACTTTATTCCATTCAGAGTCACAAGGTTATTGTCTCTGAGGGTATTTGTCAAGGCATCTCCTTATCTAAGTCAGAGCAGCCACCTTCTGCCCTTTCCCTGAATCTAACACCTGAGATGCTGAAGTGTGCACTCCAGCCACTGTAAGGAGATAACTGCACTCCACAGAAGGGCTTTGGGGGAAAAAAACGGACCATTCAAAAATAATGATAGCAATATTCTAAAAATTACCTGAGCCCAGAATTGCCCCTCTTGATTTAAGACCCACAATAAAACCTGTGATTAATTGCACTCCGAACCTGTCTGGAGTTTAAGTATTCTGCGCCTATTAATCAGTCTAAGAGCCAAATAAAGAGCTTCTCTTCCTTCTTGATGTGCACCTTCTGCTGCTGTTCCCCGAGGTTTTACAAACTAATTTGTTGTAATCTGGGTCTAAATTGTCCCTCTGTGTATTTAGTAATATGTTGTGGAATTTCCTTTATTTTTCTTATAAAAAGTTCCCTCTTGATTAAAACACAGGAAACATCCCAGCATCAGATTATTTTTCCCAAGTGTTGCATAACATGTTGCCCTGGGTAACTGTAACATCCCAGGTACATAATTGCCTTTGATAAGGAAGTCGTCTCCTCGGAAAGTATTAAAAGAAATCAGGTGTTCGACATGATAATGAAGTGTTTTAGAGCCTCGGAGGGGGACTGAGTTTTTAATCTCGATGTCGAGGAAAATCTATGCCTCCCGCAATAGAGCTACTTCAACCAGAGAGAAAGTTAGAAGTGCTTCAGGTCCAAGAGGTGAATTCTGATGATCAAAAGGACAAAATGTTGGGACATTTTCTTTTCACAGCTGTGTCCATAGCATCTGTACATGGCTTAGATCAAGGTCTTTTTAATACAGGAGGTTAATAATGAAATATTCAACCTGTGTCACCATCTGAGTTCTAGCTGTCGCTGTTTAATAGATTTCTTACCGGTCTAAACTTGAACAGCTCAAGGTGGAGGACCCAAATGCAGACACAGGAGGCGGGTTTCAAAGACAAAAGTAGGAGCTTTAATAACTTAAGATGAAAAGGTAAATTTAAAAAACACAGGCAAGGCTAGTAAGGTTACACACATATTCAACAAAACTAAAGGCAACTAATTAAAGCTAAATACAAAGTAAAATGAAAGGGTTCAAAAAACCAAATGTATAAGCTAGGGCATAAGGAACCAAGAACACGAACAGGATGATGAACAGATGAGTACTACGAAGCAAAATGAATGGCTTAGCGAGGTACATTCAGCCTAAAGACAGAGTTTTAGTGTCACAAAAGTGCTGTCTTTTAACCTGCTAGATCACCATGGTAACTGATGCTGCACAGCTAACCTGCTCTGAAGTTGATTAAGTTCAGAGTTTTGGGTTTAAATCAGCTGTGAAATGCAACACCTTTTCAACACTTGTTTTCCTTATGATTCTGTCTGCAAACCTGTTGAGCTGTATGTTAGTAATCCCTCTGAACAAAGCCCCAAACTGAATGCAGTTAGTTAGCAGAGGAACCTACATCTATTTAGGTCTAGATGTAGAAAATGTATGAATATGTTTTTATTCTTGGTCCTGATTTCCTGCCACGTCCATTATTATTACACTGCCGAGCAAAACTGCGATAGACTTTTCTATTCCTCATTTTGCTCCATTATCATTTTGACTTCAGTAGGTGACACATGATTGGTTCATTTTGTGCAAAAGAAGAGTCACATGACGAGTCAAATTTACCCATTTACACAGAGAGTCCAAAGATAAAAGCCTCAGTAACAAAAATAGTTAACCACAATGATGATAGCCATTAACTCTGACTTGGGGTTTAGGTTTTGTGAAACTGCTTTTCTCAAAGAAAGCCTGACTATGCTAAACTTCTCATGTTAAACTCCGGTAACTAAAAGAGGGAGAAGCAAGGCTATGAGGTGAAAATACATCAGGCTGAAGGCGGCATTCAAAAAGGGTAGAAAAACACACAAAACTCCAAACAGAAAGACGTATAAATGTTGCTTTCATAGGACAAATTATAGAAAATCTTAAAAGAGCCAAGTCTTATTTAAGAAGAAAAGCGCCACAGGAGTTAGCTCTTATCATAGATTTCTGCTGGAACCTCAACATTTTAGTTAGACCCAGTCATAAAATGTATTTTGGGGATAATACAAACTCACAGAATGGTGTAACTAAAGTACAAGAAATATTGGCAGCGGTAAAACAAGAAGAAAATGGGAGTTCTATTCATTGATAAAGGTCTGTCTCAATAACACCGTTCAAATATTTGTTCTAATAGGAAAAGCACTAATAACCAATAATCAGTAATACATTTATTTCATTCAGGTGTCTCAGTACAGCCAGTATGTACAATAACAGGATGTTATAATTGCGGGAGCTACACGAAATAGAACTCAACCATCAATAATTATAAGTTTTACACTTCTTCTGTTCCTGCTGTGATACGTCAATATATCTTTCATGCAAAAGCCCATTCAGAGACCCAGAGACATCTCTCTTTTTTTTGTTGCTTTACCGCTGCCTATCATTTTTCTCAGCCTTCCCAGTTCCTGAGAAGATTTCCTGCCATCCAGTTTGTGTTTTCAGTATTATTCCTGTAATTTTATACTCTAGTCGGAACAATAATTACAAGTCCAGGTCAAGTTTTTGTGACTTATATGTCTGACTCCAGTCTCAGTTTCCAGCCTGAACAGCGCTGAGCATTTTTATACCAATCTTTATTGGATATAATGCTCTTTATCCAGCTCTCAGTGTCTGCATGATAACTAATGCCCATCTGCACAGATGTGCTGCATCTCACATTGCTGGCTCCTCTTCTGTGCCGAGCTGCTGGAAGGACCCCACACTGAGAAGCCCCATCTTAGCTCTCCACTTCCACTGAGCCACCAGCTGTAGAAATGCGTGAAGCAGGCTCTTCACAATAGGGTTATTCCACAAGATTCTGCCAATCTAGGCCTGATAGTAATGAAATCTTTTTCAAGAGGAGGATGCTGAGCTGCTACTCTGTGGATATGCAGCTCACACAGGACAGACAGAACTGGCTCGCTGTAAATTGGCCCGATCCTGGCTGCAGCTTTATCACGTTTGACCACAAAAGCCGATTAGTGGATTTCACCCCAGTCTGGTAGAGCAAAGGGAGAGCTTGGCTGTCTTAGCCCGGCTCCCTGAAGAACTTTCTGGAGGAATCCAAAGACCCGGCGCTGAGTGTAGGAATGGGAACGTGTGTGTAGTATCAGAGAGAGCGATGATTGGGGGAAATGAATCATCTCAACCAGAGTGAGTGTCAGTCCTTCACTGGACTGCCAGAACTGGCTCCTGCTTGCAATAGGTAATTCATCACAGTGAACTACATAATAGTGTTCACAGTTGTCAGTTACGTTACAGCCATGCAGTTGTACGTTTTAAAAATAGGACGGCAAGTATGGAAAATGATCAGCTGGAATGTGCACTTTACCGTAAATGAGCGACATCATGCAAAACACCGGTATAGTCCTTTAAGGTGCTTAGCCTTCCTGATGATTGGCATGTAGACCACACACACATTCCCCACTGACACCTCAGCACTGGCTTATTACCGTACTTAATGGGATGGGAAACTATATGTTTTATGTGTAAACTTTGCGAAATAGAAGACGTTAAATACTGTAATAAAATCACTGTTGATTTGCATCTTATTGGTATGATAATAGTTTGTGCTTATTTTTAACTGGTCTTCAAATACACAAGATTATATGGCTGCTCCCTGACTCATAACTATTCTTTAAAATGTTAAATAAAACTGTATTCATGCACCGTTTCTGCCCATTTATTCTAAGTCCACCTCATAATGAAATAGTGGGTTATTTATTCATGGTTATCTGTGTGCTTAAATGTGCTTTCCTTGAGTTTTATTAATGCAGAAAGCAAAGACGGGGTGAGTCGAAAGTCAGAATAGTTATTGAGGCGTCCCTGAATTACAGAGGAGTCTTATCTGGGTGTGACTCAGACCAGCATAGCGTGTCTGTCTGCATGAACGTGATAGTCCAAACAACAGAAAAGACGACTGTAGTCAGTAGAGAAAGAAAGAAAAAAGGCAAATCTGACAAGGATTGTGTTCTTCTTTCAGAAAAGGAACAGATGGGACTGACGTAACTCTCTCATCCATACTGTGCATCATCTGTAAAACAATCAAAACAACACCTTATACGTGAACGGAGCTAATTTTGGGAGGGTCTTATGGGTTCCATGCATCACAAGACCTGTTCCTACCCTGCAGATTATAGTTATAATTAAAAAGATTATTTCCTGACTTTACACAGCTGTATGCCCATCTGCTGCGTCTCCTACATAAGGGGCTTTAATTGATAAATGCAAAAACAAACAAACACAAAAACTCATAAGCAGTTTAGACAGACAATTTCCTCGCTCATCTGAATACAATCTGCATTTTTTTTGTTTTTTAGTCATCTATATTTATACACACAGATTGAATCTAAGATTTAAACCACTGGCACATAAAGTGTATAACACTGATCATCTTGTTTTGCTGGGAAATTGTGGGTTCTGGCATTAATGTGGATGTAGCTTCGCTTAGCCAATCCATTCTGTAGAACATTATGGTCTGGCTGCACCTCATTATTACTCGGCTGTAGAAGCAAGAGGGGGGAAAAAAACAAAAAATGCTCTGACTTATTTGTATTTTTTAAATCATTTACAATCATCTGGGGCGGAGTTCAGTGAAAGATGTAGCTTCAAAATACTGATGGAGCAATTATTTTGGCGGATCAGAGGTTTTCTAGTAGCACAAAACAGACTTCCACAGTATCAGGCAGGTGGTTTTAATGTTGTGGCTGATCTGTGTGTGTTTGATATAAATATATTAATATCATACTTAATCATTTCCTTTGATTGCAGATTATCCAGCCTTCTGTCAAAGTAACATGAAGATCACATTTTCTAGTACCCAGTGGCATCTGAGAGGAAATTACTCCCCCCCTTTTTCTTTTGCATAATACTTATTTTATTCATCTAATTTCCTCGACTGTCCAGCCTGCTGGATTAAACCCGCCACTTTCATTGCTGTGATTTCGCAATTTTCAAGCACAGTTCATAAACACATTTGCATGTTATTGCATCGACATCGGGGAATGTCAAGATAAATGCCCGTCTTTTGTATGTCAGCCATGCAGATCTCCAGTCTTTTCTGTCCACCAGTATACTGCTCCATGCCAATTAATGGATCTTTTAGCGACTTTTGCAAGCGTCTTTTGTGGTTTTACTTCACTCGTATGTCACATCATGTCATATGTGTGGATGCTGTTTGTGTTTTGATGCCAAAAAAGGGAGCATACATTTAATAGCTGAAGAAACATACGCGGCATTTTATGATGATTTATTCTCCATGAAGTTGCAACAGTAGCAGGCTTGTACATTTAAAGCTTTTATCTGTTAATGAATTGCACTTTTCTCCAGCAAATAACAACAGCTATGAACTATGTATAATGCATGTGTGTGTGTTGGGAGGTGCTTGCTAATTCATGTTTGTTTTGCTATTGATTTTTTCCTACTTTTTCACCTATTAAAGAGATTTACTGAGCAGTAAATGCTTTTATAGAGCCTTGGTTGGCACGCATTAAATACATCAAATGATAGCTGTTCTGCGTTTTGTCATCAAATAAAAAAAAAAGTTGCACTTTTTGTATTTCTCCACGCCGTGTGAGTGAATTATTTCTATCGCTAATGCAGAGGGAATCATAGAGGTGATTGAATGTTTCAGCAACGACATGTCCTTGAATTTGTGCGTCTGCTGTGCAGTTCTGTTGCTTTTCGATGCCACAATTAAACCAGTTGAGGTTTTCCAGCTCATACGGCCTCTGACTGATGAACTTGACTGGAAATATTTTCATGATTGGACATTCAGTGACGATGTATTCATTTACATTTAGATCATTCTGTGTCCCTCCAACTGATCAGTTGGGAAATGTCTGTTAGTTTCCTTTGTGCATCTCCCATATGTTTCAAATCACTCCTAAGCACAATAGCTCATAGAATAAATTGTCTTTCTTTTCCGTTTATTCATAGCATCATATAAAAAGTACATTTTAATTACATCTATTTCATTTAGCAGAATAAGAAAAGATTATTAAGATGATTTGCTGTTATGTAAGGAAAAGCTTTTTAATATAAGATAAATTGGTACGTGTTAAGCTGCCTTTAATCGTTTCCACCCACACTGAGTTGATAACTTCTATTTCTTCATATTTTTTATATGTTATATAAAGTGATATATCCATGATTAGCTGAACTTGATTTCATGCCTTCTCAAGCAAAATGATGTCACTATTTTCAGTATGTTAAAATAAAAACAACGTCATTATACGTTCACTGCATCTTAATATAGTTCTGCAGAAACAGCATCACTTTATCCTCGATGCCTTTCTAGTCCAATGTCACATCGCTGCCAGTTTCTGCCGTGTCACCTCCATCCAAATCACTTCATCACCACAGAATTACCTTTTGATGCAGAATCTAGTCACCTGTTGTACCTTGTGTGGGTGGGTGGGTGTGTGTGAGTGTGTGTGTGTGTGTGTGTGTGTGCACTTGTTAGATTCCTGACACTGATTGGAACAGAGATGAGAATACATGCGATCGCCATTATTTCTGCTTCACTGACAATTTCCAGAGAATATTCCAATCCCTGCTCTCTAAATCTGCTCCGTTCCTGCTGCCATTCAAATGTGTGGCCCGCTAATTGATTCTCTCTTGCTTGCTGCCTCCCCTATCAGGCTGACTGTCAGCACGGGAAGCCTTGAGAAGGAAGGCCTACGCTGCAGATCGGACGGATAGCTCAAACTGTATCTTCTGCTGCCATGCAGACATGCAGAAGAAGTGAGCGTCTTTGTGGGTGTGCTTTTTCTTACACTGTGCAGCACTGAGTTACCCACAGAATGGCTTTTTAGTTCTAATATTCAGTCTATGCTGTCTTGTGGTTATGCCATTCGATTTTTTAGTTTGCAGCTGAAGCGATGCTGGTACAGATTGACAAAAAAGTTTACAGTGGAGAGAAAAGAGACACTTTAAAGTATTAATCACACATCTTTAGAGATGCGCAAGACCCCCCCAAAATCAGATATTTTTTACCGCTTTTACCCTGATGATGTTTTTTATATATTATAAGGCACATAATGAACAAACGGGCAGTTGTTTCTACTCTCAGATGTATGTCGCTTGGGATAAAGGTGTTTGCTAAATGAAACTGCAGAACTGTAGAATTTTACCATGAGTGAACATTTAAGCCAGTGTCAAAGTCACAGATTCAGACTTCCAGGCTTTCATATGTAACAAGAAAAGCACTCCGAGAGAACAGTACTCAGCCAAGGCTGTTCATTCCCCTCATATACCGTTGTCAGAAATGCAGCATTTGTTTATTAGTTACTGATGATCGGAAATCACAGCACTATAAAATGTGGCCATTTAACATAGATGTACCCACAAACAAAGTGACCTTGCACTGAGCTCAAGTGTGGGTTTTGCATGTGTACATTATGTATGGGGCTGCACAGTGGTGTAGGGGTTAGCACTTTCGCCTTGCAGCAAGAAGATCCCCGGTTCAAATCCCGGCCTGGACCTGGGATCTTTCTGCATGGAGTTTGCATGTTCTCGCTGTGCATACGTGGGTTTTCTCCGGGCACTCCGGCTTCCTCCCACAGTCCAAAAATATGCTGAGGTTAATTGGTTACTCTAAATTGCCCGTAGGTGTGAATGTGAGTGTGATTGTCTGTCTGTATATGCAGCCCTGTGACAGACTGGCGACCTGTCCAGGGTGTCCCCTGCCTTCGCCCGAGTCAGCTGAGATAGGCTCCAGCACCCCCCGCGACCCTGGTGAGGATAAAGCGGTGTATAGAGAATAGATGGATGGATGGACGTTATGTATGGATGCCGAATCGTTTTTATATGTATGTAGTGGGCGGCGTGAATTAATGGAACTCAGAAACACCCCCACAATTTAATCATATGTTCCTTGTATCATTTCAGATGGATAAGTCCTGATAATTTCACGATAGATTTTTAGTAGGATCGCATTCATGTGATCATCAGCAGGTAGCTGACGTAGCGTTCATTTGTTGTCATAGTTACAGTGACACCATGGTGCTCTTTTGCAATGTTAGAGAAATCTTTAACAAATACATGGATCCAGACTATAAGCCGCATCACATGGAAAATCTAATCACTTGGTCATTGTGCCATTTCTGACCTTCCCTGAAAATTTCATCAAAGCCATTAATCCGTTTTTGAGTCATGTTGCTAACAGACAGAGAGACAGACAAACAAACGTACACTGATCGTCACGCTACTCAGCCGAGGCTCCACCTCCTTGGTGAACCTAAAGAACCAATCATGTTAACTTGCAGGCTAAGGCTGTTTGTATCATTATTATGCATCGCATCAGACAAAATTACTCCTATATTTCAACTTACTGTTGTTTAGTGCAGATTAGTTTTACAGTTGCAGGTGAGGTGGAGCGCTGAGCTGCAGCCAGCGTCGAGGCACTGATTTCACAGACACATTATAGATGTAGAGTTACATTAAAGACATTTTAAGGCAGAAAGTGATTACTTTCATGGAAAAAAAAAAACTTAATAAGGTGCAAGTTCGATGCACAAAGATGAGTTTTAGGGGTTTAATTTTAGGAGCAATCAAAGCAATCACAGGTTTTCATTTTTAGCTTTGATTATAAATTGACCTACATTAGGTGAGTTTTCTTTTATTTGCTTTTAATTGGGCCTGTGAATAGCATCATTACATTATGCAAATCTATAACAGAGTGGTGTGCATTTTTACTAAGCATCTTGAATAGTTAAAACCACCGTCTAGAAAATTTCCTCTCTATAGTAATTTTTGTTGCCATGCGTTCCACAGACTTATTACTACTACTACTATTACTTGTATGAACTTTTTTTTGTGAGTTTGTTTGTATGCCAAGGCAGTTAATCGAAGCCATTTTAATTACGTTAAAATATGTCAACATGGAAAAACAACTGCCATAACACTGAAATTACATTTGCTTTCCCTCTTGGTCATAACATTAGAGTCACGGGGATTTGGGAGTCAAATGAAAGGCTTTGACAGTAAATTCAATTATTTGATGTAGTTTGCTAAATGGTGCTAGCATAGATGAGGAAATAAGCACTAATACAGTAAATAAACAGAAATGGCACCATGATTAATGAGCTGGAAGGAAAGTTGCCGCAGCACAATAACAGTAAGACAGCTGGGTGCTTCTTTCTTCATTCTCAAGTTATTGTGCGCTTTTTATGTTCCATTTTATACCTTATTACATTTTTTATAGGTGAACTGCAACAAATTTAGGGCAGAATGAGCTCCTCATTGTGCCACACTTTCAGAGGCTTCGCACTGCAGCTGATGCACTGCAGACTTCATCAAACTCTGCAGATATATAACTACAGCGGATACAATAGCAAAGTTGCCTCCGTGAGCCAAATGCACTCTCATCCTTGCAGTGAACTACAGAGCTATAAGCATCTTCAGAAGGCTTTACTGTACAGCCCTGGTAGCAGTACATAAATTAGCAAGAGAACTCAGTGTTCACTTTAGAATATTATGCAGAGAAGGCGTCGTGGGCTGTCTCTATCGCCACTGCAGCAACATTACTGTGATTAATGCTGTGTCTCCCCCGTCCCAGAGAAGAAAAGTCCTGAAACTGCCTCTTGTCCTTCTGCTAATGCACCAGCCAGTTTGACCTAATTGTGGCTCATCTCAAGCTTGAAAGCTGTTCACCGAGACAGTTATTAACTATCCCATTTCCCTGTCATGAAATCGCAATTGCATCAGAGCATTTAATGTTTAATACTTCTATAAATTTGCCAGCATGTGTCCCTTTCGGTTGGAGGCTGAACCTTCAGTGCGTTTCCACTGTCTCTAACTGTGACATACAACCAGCAGTTTCCCATCATGCCTCTCTTTGTCTGCTACAGAGGAGGGTGTAGTGCAGCCATAGTGCATGATGCAGGAGGTGCTCTTTGTCTTCCTACGGACAGGGCCATAATGAACAAAGTCAGTGAGTTATTAAAGATGGGAACAGACTTTCCAGAGAATTTGGTATTTAAAGATTTATCGCCATTTCAGTCCTGCTTATTCATCTGTTTACTACTGAACCAAAAGATGTAATGTAAAACAAAAAAATGCATTCTATTCCACTGCAATATAATCAAAATTATCTGGGATGAAATGAAGATGTGTCTGTTTATTCACCTGTTTTCCAGAACATATGTGACGCCTCGCATTTATTTAGACATGACAAAATAGATTTAAGTGCATTTGTAAACCTCAAGGTGGCAGCCCAGCCACTGCCTTACATCCCACTGAGAACATATCATAAACAGTCATATCTCCAGCCCTTAAACACATGGAATCCCTGCTTGAAACAAGTCAGTGTGATCGTATCCACATCTGTGTTGAGAGAAAATCTGTTATGCTTCCTGGTTTGGAGCAATATTGTGTCTTTAATAGCATTCACTGGATTACCTGTTGTATTTTAGAATATCCTTTGTGTTGCGCTGCAAATCAGTGATCAAATCAAGTGGGAAGCGTTGTATTTTTGGAAACTTCCCCCTCTACATCCGAGTTCTCGTCAGCGCCACACTCCAGGCCAAACACATGGCTGGTCCCAATCTGTGCCCAAATGCAGTCCAGCTGCCACTTGTCTCCTACACTGTTGTTCGAGGTTAATGAAAGGGTCCAGGTCCCTTGATGAAAAGATACAACCTGCTCTGAGGCCTGTTTAAGTTGGCTTACATAAAACCTTAAGCAGGCCTGCGAGCCAGATACGTTTTTCTGTGTAATGAGGAAATGTCCGAGAGATGTATCTGTTCCAGCTGAGGAGCTGGAGACTGTCACTTTAAACACAATATTCCATCAGAATCTTTAAGTGTTTGATTAATGTATTTGTGCAAGATGGAGCCAGAATATTTTCACTGATGTAAAGCACACATAATATGTTTCACTAAATGATCCCTTTGTAACCGTCAAACTGTTTCTTTAAAGTGAGGTCCAGGATGATTTCATAATACCGTCATTATCTTTCTCTGTGACAATTTTTTACAATTACAATGCAATATTTACCGTCTATGACTGCACATCCAGTGAATACAAAAGGTGACAGATCAATAGACTCACTCCAAGAAAATTCACACTTTTTTTTCCAGAAAATCCAAGCTGGTCTCTCATCTCAATATTCAATAGGGTCAGACTGCCAAGAAACAAGAACACACAATGTGCCATCTGGTAAATCGTATTCCTCTCATCAGCCCTGTCCAATCTGGAGTCTCTCAAAATAAAAGAAAAAAAGAAGACATCAGTAGGCTAGTTTGACTAGAGGGTAAGCTCTTAAAGTGGTATTGAACAGACTGTAAAATAAATGGATAAATAATAAAAGAAATAGAACAATATTTTTGGAAATTAGCTAAAATGCTTGTTATAATTGTACTTTGTTGTCATTGTGTTGTAAAAATACAACAGGGGCACTCTGTTAAATACTCTCTTAGGAAATTAGATATATGAATTTAAGAAAAGCTCCAAAACCTGAGACCAATCTTCATGCAGGAGAAGTGGCATTTGCTGATGTGTGAAAAGGGGCGATCACAGCCACGCTTGGCTTCACTCCAACGCTCAGATATCCAAACAGTGTGTGCGTGTGTGTGTATCTGTCTATCTGTCTGCGTTAGCTGGCCACCATCCTGGATTCCTCTGTTCTTATTTTAGGGTTGGAAGATTTAAACATGACCCATAATTGAATGCAAAGCGCTCAGGAACCCTGTTTTTTCTCAAGCCAGTCCCTGGTGGCTGAGCAGGAGGACTGGACAAATGAGGGGAGGGGGGTCTCCTCAGTTCACCAGCATCCACAGACTGGAAAAAGTGGGAGTATGGTGCATGCAGCTGATTTACATTTAGAGTTTTTAATTGCCTACTTCGCAGTCCTATTACTGGAGTTTTGTACCTGTTTATGTTGCCAGCCCCGTATGTTCCTCGAGGATTTGAAATTCATGTACTGTGTCAATCGTCAATCATACTGACAGCTGGAGGGAGGGCTCCAGCTGCCATGGAGACCAAAGGCTTGATAGTTATAACACTAAATATTGCTTCATTTACAATTAGAAGCAAGCATATACAGATAAGTCTATGAGTAAAGTTAGTGGCTGAATAAGCAGAACAATGCAGAACAGTTTTCAGCATATTTTTCAGTTTTGTTTACAGCATCAACCAAGAATTTTGTAAACATGTATGCATATACATAAAATATTCTTACCTGATTGCAAAGCTTTGTAGCTGTGCCACCCATGGGTGCCTCCGTGGGGCTTTTGATATCCCCATATTCACCTTAAATTTTCCCCAATGGCCTGAGCACACTTTTTAATGACAGGTACAGCATTCAGAGCTTAAAATAAAAACCACAACACTGTTTTCCACACACCTTTTCAACACAGGAGAGCAGTGGCTTACTGAGTGTCCTCATCATTAGAGGGCTCAAGTGCAAAAAGCTGAGAAGCTAAATCAAAGTATGGTCTCTCTGTTCTGCCGGAAAGTGTCTCTGAAGATTGTAGGTGCACATCAAACAACATCAAGATTTGATCTCAGTGATGTTTGATGTGCATCAAACATTTGTGTACCTTCCTGCAGTAGGTACACAAATGCAAAGTGTACTGTGTTTAAAGTCAGTGACATTGTGTGTCTCTCACTGCTATATGTCAAAGTCAAAAGATCAACTTTGTGATCTATATGTTTATATATTAATAATTTCAGTGAATTTCTAATTACTGAACACACGAATGACTGGGCAAATAACCAGGCTGCTCAGTGATCTCGCAGCTTTCACTTCAGTAACACACGTGTGTCTGTGGGGAACTAATAGGAGCATTTACATAAATCCTCAGTTGGACAGGTGTCTTTTTCTCTTCAGGGGATCAATCAACTCAAAATGGATCACGTGTGGGATCATTTTTAACTCAAGTTGAAACAGCTTTTAAAGGGCAACCAGCGATTTTGCACATCAAAATCTGTTTACAAGTCTTTGCGTGTATTATATGTGACAAAAGTGGTGTTAGAAAGAAGTGAGGGTGCCAGACCTCTGAAGCCCACTCCTCATCCCCGCCTGAGGCTAGTGGCCCAAGGCTACTTTAGCTGCTGCAAGCATTAAACCACCCAAATCTCTGACTGAACTCTTGTGGGGAACGTAAGGCAAGGTTCTGACAAAAGGAATGCATGGAATAAAACAAAATGTATACTTTGTTGTTCTGTTTCAATGCTGGTCATTTAATCTTAAAAACCTGTCCTTTAAAACTGTCTGTTGTGAGTCCAACATAGTAACAGAAGTCCAATGTTAAATGGAGTGGCTAACCTGTTCAAGAGGGATCAAATGATTTGGTGCTAGCTATTGAGTACTGTGGTGCCTTTGTTTGTGTTATGTGCTGTTTTGTATGTCTTTTCTACAGAGAGGATGAATGTAGTGTCATATGGAACAATGCAATAAGATAAATCCTGCATTCTTCAGTGGTAGAACTCTAGCAACACGCACAAGCTTGTGCCCACAGTTCCTGTGTTTGTTCTTAAGCAAAGCTCCTTGTCCTTTATCACCTAAAACAAAAGCAGGGGGAAAAAAAGCTTTTCCAGCAACTTCAGGTCAAACTTATGTGCTGCTCTCATAACATGACTGATGTCTCTAAATGCAGGCCGCTAACAGCATGAAGGGCTTGGTGACTTTGGAGGTGGTTGTACATGTTGAATGACATACAGCAGATGAAGGAAAATGTGACTGAACAGCATTTCCCCCGGGACTTAACATCAAAGCCTCACCAACAGGAAACATCGTTAATCTCCCTCGTCTTCCTCCCCAGTGGGGTACTAGTGGCACAATGAGGGAAAATGGGCCAAGTGCAAGGCCTATAGAAGAATAAGCGCATATGTGCACAAACAAAAGTGCACTCATGCACGTCTGTCACACAGACTAACATGATTGTACAGTCATAAATGTATGGATTGGGCTTAGAAAGACGCTTGTATCACTCATTATTTCTTTTGAAATTTCTGCTTCACAATGTTTGTCTCAATCCTTCGAGAATACAGATCTCAGACCAACTCTTGTGGAGTTTTTACAAGCACAAGCAAAGAGGGAGAGTAAATTTCCCCTTGCCTGTATATCACAATCGTATCCAGCCATGACAAAGTGCTCAACACTGCACTGAGAGAGATAGAGTTAAGAACCCAGCCCAGCTTAATGGCCTTCCTCCCCTGAAAGGAAGCTATAATTAAAGTTAAGTGAGCAGATGCTGAAAGAAAAGCATTTTTTGTGATAATAAATGTGGTTTTGAATTTAACACCTCGGGTAGAGGAACCCTATCTAAATGACCCTGGGGCCCCCTGCCACTTCTACAGTATGCCATAATGCTGTAAAGTGCGGTGACAACACCCTCCTCCACTTCCACTCAGCCCTCCTCCACTCCCAGCCCGCTGGCTAAGGTTGAAACCGTTCTGTTTCAGAAGGGATTAGGTTACTGCACTTAAGTGTAGCAACAATGTTGATGAAATTGAGCCCAGTAATGTTTGCATTGTACCTACAAGACAGCTAACCCCAACAGCGGATAAAGGTGTGGGAAGAAAAAAGAGCTTCAAAGCTGCATTATAGTTATTTTGTTCAAAACTGTTGGAATGCAGGCTAATTACTGGAAACATATATAGGCATTTCAAAGAATTTCTTAAATTTTTTTGTATCTTGCAGAAAAATTGGAAGTGTTTGTGAAAGTATTATTACAGTATGCAATTAAAGGACAGGGGAATTTTGTGATATGATACAGAAAATTAGAAGATATTGCCGCGATGCAATACATAACTGGTCCCAATGTGCAATAACATGATCAAGATTAGATTGTAATTCAAGTATGTTTTATGATTTGTGTTTGACAGTTCCCTCCAATAAATGGTGAATAAAAAGATATAAATCTCAAATCAGCAGTGCAGGGTTCAGATAGCACACATTCTGGATGCTCTCTGTTCATCTTCATTGTCCTTCTATTTGGCTGGTTGAAGAGGTGACATGTTCTGTGTTTGATTCCAACCTCTTTTTAATTGAGGTTCAACCTCAGGGTAAGGAGACCCTTCAGGGACTGGAAGAGGAGGACCCCCTGCTATGGCCGGTGTCACCCGGAGCACAATCAGAGCAGGGGTCCTGGGATATCATCCGCCCCTTGCCCAAGAGGGACCCCACCATATCCCCTCTTCCCCTGTTTCTAAGCCTGAAGTGAAGCCTGACTGAAAGCCCCGGCTCTCCTGCCACAGCCCGTCTCAGCAGGGGTGTGCTGCAAAACTCTCCAGGCTCCAATCTGGTGCAGAGGAGCAGAAAAACTAAAAATTAAGGCTTTCTTTTGTTTTTTCATCAACGCCCCCTCAAATGTCTGGTTTCTGCTCCTAAGGCAGTGGGATCGATAACATGATCTTCTGTATTAGCCGCTCATTGTGCTTTTTGCTGTTTGCTGCTGTCTGATGTGTGATAGAGCAGCCCGGGCTTGTCCAGATGCAGTCTGTCTGCAGCATTTTCAGATACACTGTTCTAAAATGCTCTGGCTAATTGTTTGCTTAAATGGGATTTCGGAACATTTCCTTTTTCCTTTTTTTATGTGATCATTGCCAGAGTGAGTAAGCACAGTGTTTATTCACTGCTGTGCATTAAGGCTACTCAAACTGAATACACTGTGTGTATGAGTTAGAAAAATAAGTCCCAGCCAATATGCAAAATGTGCCATAAATAGTTACTTATTTTACATGACTGGAATGGCACAAACAGCTCATACTGTATGCCAAAGAAATTTGATTAAGTGAGTCCATCTCTCTTTTGGAGGCAGATGTTTACTTACAAATTAAAATCCTCACCTATCAGGACTTGAAGTGCTTTATAAGCTGAATAATTTAATGCACTGTGACTGTGTGTGTGTGCCAGGGAGTGTGTGCGACCATACTGGGTGGGAGAATATATTTTGATTTCCATTTTCCCTGCTTGGTTTGCATATCGTTCCCCTCTGGCAACAACCTATTAATGAGACAAGCAGGTCATTCCCAGAAAAGGATGCTTACCATGCGACTACACATGAACAGACACATGCTTTTCCCCCTCTTTTATGTTCGACGCGCACTTTCACCATGTGCACGGGCAACAAAAACACAGCAACTTTCCCTTCGCTGTTCTCTTAGCTCATTCATGACCTCTAGTGAGTCCAGAATCATCCAGCTAGTCTTCGATTTATGTGACCTTGTGCTGACAGTTTGCTTCTCCGCCTACGTTGAAGCAATATGGAGCAGTAACGGCTTTATGCAAGACGGATGTAAATCCCAGCTCCCCATGTCCACCTCCTTCTCCCCTGCTCTTCACTTTGTGTTTACATGTCCCCCTTTTCCTCCGCAGCTGTGCAGATCAGATGGCCGACGCATTAATGGGACCTGTGCTGAGTAATGGGGCAGGATTGGAGTTTGACACACTGACCCCACCCATCAGTGCTGCTTGCCACCAGGAACCCCACAGGATGCTCTCTGGGAAATGTCTCTACTGCTTATCGGAATTTCTTTGATGAGCCCGGGTTTCGGGTTACAGGAGAACAAAATCTGTGCAGACGAGAGAAGAGGCTGTGCCATCTGAGCGTCATGCGAGTAGAGCAGATGAAAGATTTCATAGTTCATTAAGGCAGCATTTTCTTGATCTTTGAGGTCCTTCTTTTTTTTATTGGATGTCCTATTTCACAACAGTTCACTTATGCAGTCGGGAGGTAGTTCATCAGAAGAGCAATATCTCTCCAGGATGATCAGACGGAGTTCTGTGGCCCTTTGTTGCCCACTCTTTCTCGTGCAATATCATAAGAGCAGAATGTGAAAAGCTGTAATGGATTCCTGTGTGAGCCATCATTAGATGTCATGCTCTGTGTTTACAGTAGCTTTCTCGGTCTGACTGCATTACCGCAACCCAGCTTGCTCCCCCCCTCAAGCGTTCATAAATCATTGTTAACAGACAGACCTGACATCCTGCTCATACATCACCACGCAGGCCTTTACTCCTCCGTAATTCAAACGCTGGATGTACAAACATCCCCGGCTGTGTCACGTCAGTTCAAAACATAGCTGAAACTCACACCCGAACAAAGAACAACAGGTCTGACTTTCAGATGAGCGAGATGAAAGCACCTTAGAGAAAGTGGAGAGCTCTTATGCCTCGGAACATTATGCTGCCCCCCCCCCCCCCCCCCCCCCCCACCAGGAATTTGGATTTTTGCATGATCCTGCCAAACCGAGACAGCCAAATGAGACCGATTCAGATTTCCTGTGAAACTATTAATTAGATGCCGCTGAATAGGAAGGGGGCAGCAGGAAAATAATTATTATAAAGAAAACAATGCCAAACTTCTCCTGTTTTAGAATGTATTTATCTTGCTTTGGATGCTGTAATTATATGCAATCACATTAAAATGTGCACTGTAGGGTTCCAAACGGTGGCATAATTCAGATATGGCTCTTGTTCTGCATAAACATCAGAGACATTTGGGGTGAAAAAAAAACCCTGAAACATAAAGTGTTCAAATTGTTTGACAGCTTTATAGAGTTTTAGGTTATTAAAAACATGAAAGATAAACTTTAAGTGTGGAATCTGTTTGTCCCCTCCTTCCCAATTACATCCAAACGTTGCGTGGCAGCCATCTGGCAATCAGAGTGCTGTTCCTGCCTTGCCAAGACTCCAGTTGTTGTCCAACTGTCACTTCACATAAACCAAAGGACCTTTAACGCTGCTTACTTTCACAGTGATTTTGCAAAAATAAAGAAGAAGGAGAAGGAAATAAAAAGAATATTACGGTAAACTTTGTGTGATCTAATGACGTATGCTTACTTATAAACAGTTACACAGCAGCATTAGAGAAGTAGAAGGAGTATTGAAGTTGGTTTGAAATGTGTGCAGCAGCTCTTTTATTGAGGGTAATCTGACACAGTTTCCATCGGTCTGCTCCGGCATTGTTCCCCTTACTGCCATCATGACAAAACAGACACAAAAGTCTCCTCATTGATCACTTACTAGCTGCTTTTAAACCATCAATACCTTTTAAAGCACCACTTAAGATGAGGAACATATGTCTCCCTTCTGTCTCTCTGAGGGATGTAACGAGCCGAAGACCAGCAGCAGCTTTAATGGCTCTAATACATGCAAGACGCTGGTGAAATTTCACAAAGCTTAACAAAACGCAAACAATATGTAATGTAAATAACATGTTTAAGGGATAGGTTCCTGTTTTTCCTGCACAATGTACAAATAAACTGTTTTTAGTTATCAGTATTATTCCTCTCTAAATGCAATTTCAGCGCCGGTGACGGGGACAAATTCTACTTCTAAGGTTACAGTCTGTGCTGCAGCTCAGCAGGGAAACATAAAAGAAGGAATTTCATAATTAAGCCGATAATTTTGGATGATATTCGCTTGATTTTTCTTGTTGCATATTAGCCTCAGATGTGCTTTATTAGTATGGATTTTTACACAGAATGAGGATTTTGTCTTCTACAGCTTTCCATGAAATTACATCAAAAACAGATCGCCTGATGCAGAGGAAGTTATTAGTATAGTGACCAAAAAAGGAGAGGAATAAATAGTGATGACAGCATTTCTGAGCCTGGATAGCTTGCCATTATCAAAGGAAAATGAGTATAACGTCAGAGTAGCAGTTGGGCAAAACAGCAGGACAATGACCTTAAATATCAAAGCAAATCTACTACAGAATGCCTTCAAACCAAGAAAATTCACCTTTTGGAGCAACTAGAGACTTTTGTGAAGATCAGGTGACATTTCATTTCCAGTTTAAGCAGAAACCCAGACAATTCCAGCAGGAGATCAAAGCTGTATATTCACACTACAAGCCTGTTCTTGGTTGCAAAATGCATTACAGAGGAAATGTCTGTAGCAAATTTCACAGCAACAAATCCAATAGTCATAGAGACAAAAAAACAAAAAAAAAAACCATGAACATCAACCTCAAGGTGACACTAAAGAAAAGAATTCATCTTTGGGAACCAATAATGCCTGACTGATTGGCTGGCTGACAGATTTTGCCATTTAGAGCTACATTCTGGGAAAAAAATCACCAACACAAAGAAATCCTTGTTTTGGAAAAAGAAAATGGCATTAAATAATGGCCCACTTTCATATGTTTATAAGGCTCAGGAGATGAGATCATTTGTTGGATTAGAGAATGAAGTGTTTGCTGAGAGCTTCTCTCGCTGTGGGTATTAAGAATTAAAGTGCAGAAACATCCTGTCATCCTGCAGACATCAATGATAATTAAAAGAAAGAAAAACAACTGCTGTGGTGGTTTTTCTGCACCACGATACCACTGGGTTGCACACAGCACATTTTGGTTGGGAGTCACTGGCTAATTAAATAGCAGATGATCATCCTGAATGACAATGGTCTGCGGTCATTGAGTCGCATTTATGTCCCAGTGTGTCATAAAACATATCATGAGTGTGGAACTAATTAGCTGAGATTCCTAATGCCAGAGAAAGCTGTTTAGAATCAGGATATACTTGATTTTATTAACTCTGACCTGAAGTGTGGGTCATGGCTAATAAAGGGAGATTCATTTGTGTATAATGCAGTGCTTTTTTGTTTTAGAAGTATAGGAATAATGCATTTGTACACTTGACATGGACAACTCAAATGAAAATGAGTCATAACATATTGTTTTATGCTTATATAATAGTCCATATAATTAAAAAAACTAATTAGCAGTCAACAGTATCTTTACATTTCGCAATACAAAGCAATTATTTAAAATATCGCATTTCACATTATTCGTAAAGCCCGACAAAAAGACATTGTTAATGTGGTCTCTCAAGAAGAACAAGTAATTATGACTGAAATGATAAATGGATATTCGCCATTCATGGTTCATAAGCCGCGTTAGATTGTGTTGTTCCTCTGTCTGAAAACTAATGATCAACACAGGAAATCAAAAGCAGAGAAATCCTAAATATTTGTCATCATTTTCTCAATGGGGGTTTGCATCGTATTAAACCTCTATCCGTAAATGAGATTTGAAATGTCAAAGAATACTAAATAATACCGCAGCCACATGCTAATTCTGCAGGCTGAAGTGAAAGCACACAGTGGAGCTTTTTCTGACATTTACCAGTGATGGTGTGTGATGTTTTCGTCACTCTCTCACATTCATGTCACATTTCTCGTTTCTGCTTGTGCACATGTGTGAGCTACTTGTATGGTTACAAAAAAAAGAATAAATGGGAAAAGGTGGAAACTAAAGAGGTAACAAAGAATTTGAGTCAGCCCACTGCTCCAGTTTATAGCAACATTTTTCATCCGGAGCCACAGTCTCACCTCCTCCTCTCGCTGTCCTTGACACACTTACCCAAGGTGGACACGCTGACCCCATCAGCTGGTGCCGTGCACATCCCATAGGGAGCCGTAACACCCCACACCCCTCCAGCATCTATCTCCTGCTCCCATGTGCCTCTGTGTGGCCCCCTTCAAATGCCTTGGGCTGTCCCTCAGACAATTCCCTCTCAAGAAGTGATTAATGCCTGTTTACTTCAGAAAGGCCAAACCATTTCCCTGCATGGGAGGTGGGGACTGTGGAGGAGGAAAGAATGAGCAGGAAAGAGGAAATGAACGGGGAAGAATAAGACGTATGAACGGCAGATGCGCTGAATATTCCATGCAAGTCTGGCCTCTGAGCTGAGGTGAAGAAGAGATAATCAGAGGGCTTTTTGTGTCGTTAGCGAAAGCAGTGCAGGAACCTCTGCAGACTTGAGTCACAGCATGTGCTGAAAAGAGAGTAAATACTTGATTTCAAGGATGTACTTGGTTTTTATTAAACAGTGAATCACACACATCCTGTAACCGCCTTATGGATGAAAGTAGCGGTCTCCTGCTGAAATGCCACGAGTCCGGGCTGCACTTTAAATGATGTTTCTTTTTTTGGAGAGACCGCCGTCTGAAGAGGCTTGGTGTGCTTAGGTTTCCCTGGTAAACTAACAACCGGATAAGGACGCATGGGAACATAAATGAATGCATCCTACTATACATCATCATGGGAAAACTGATTCATCCCGAAGTCAACTTACACAAGCGTCTTTGCACAGGATGCCATCTAGAATCAGTTAATTGGATGTGCATATTTATGAGCCGTTGGCTTCTGTGTGACCTGCTTATGTTTGGCACCGTGTCTTGCATCGCTTTTGATGTTTCTGTGATAAAGGAATTTGAGAAAGATTAATGAAATACTACTATTGCCACTGCATCTAGTCTCACTGCTACTACATGAGTAGCTGCAGGGGTTTTTTTGCCTTTATTTCTGAATGGATTGTGATCTGCTTGGTTGATGTCTTATCTATGAGGGCTTGGACAGCTACTAAACGGAGTGGAGCTGGATGTGGTGATCAAACCTGGGCAGTGGAGCCCATATGTGTCGAAGCAGGATATCTGGTCTATGGCATAGAAGGATTCTTGCCTTCCTCTAAGCTGAGTATTCAAAGGAGAAGTCTGAACTATCAGCGGCTGGTGAACGGGGTCAAGACCTGGCTTGCATCAGCAGTCATGCTGGAGCAACTCTGGTGGTCCAAGAAGCTGCAGCTTGCCAATATAATCAACCCTTATCCCCTCAGTACTGCATAGCTGGTAAATGATAACCCTATTACTGAGTCTTCATCTTTCAAGTAAAAGTGCTCAACAATTGGGGAAACATTTACTCAGAATGCCTCATGTAAAATATCTAAAACCTGATGCCTCACTCACTATAGGTGGGAAAAAAAAACACACAAAAAAATTCGGAATAAATGAAACATTCACTATGTTGATTAGATAGATGACAGTCCTTGAAACTAGTAAATATGGTTTAGTAACATACAAGCAAACAAGACAATAAATAAACAAATGTTTCAGCACAATTAATCAATAACATACATTTCATCACATCTGGATTACATGACGTATTTAATTTTTTTAAATTTACAACCATTGCAAATGTGATTAATTGTGTGTCTTGCTTGTACTGCATTACATAATTTTAGTGACAAAAAAAAAGCTCTGTACCCTGATTGTGTAACTGTCATGTTGAAACACACTCCTGGTGGCAGCAGTGTCTTTGGCGTGTTTTACAGGATGACTCACAGGCTGATGGACAGGCAAATCGATATTTTGACTTTGGCCACTGGATTTTCTCTTGCAGGAGGAGCGACGGTAATGGAAGAGGACTGTAAATAAGTGGAAAGTTCTTGACAAATGAATCCATTAACATTTGCCTGTGTCGCCTGGCGAGCAGATTTGCTGTTTTATGGAGCAGGAATAAAGAGCTAGTAAATCTGAGGGCGCTGTAAGGGTGAGGAGCTGAGAGCAAGCTGGGGAACACATCTCCCATGATGCAGCACTTTATCTCCCTCCCAAATGGCATCTTTATCTGCCTAAATTAAGTTTTGATTCCTTGCCACATACGGAGCTGCAAATCACTTTTAATACTGATATCAAGAGCAGCAGTAAAGTGTGCCCAAAGCGATGGAAAGCAGCTTTATTGTGGTGGCACATAACTGCCGTCGCCGCCATTCACTGTCTCTCTGTGGCTCACAGTTGTAAAAAAAAAAAAAAAAAAAAAAAATCAGCCCCAAACCCCTGCTTTGTGTGCAAATCATATTATGCCATTTGTCATAATTCAAATTCCTCTCTTTCCTGCAGCTCTGCACCCAGAGTAACTTCAGCTATCTACCTGTAACTCTGTGGATGAGGAAGACGGATACCCCTAAAGGTGACTTAATTTATAGCTGTGATTAATTTCCAATTCCATTTTCACTCTGTGATGTTTATCTTTAAAATTAGAAAGAAGCTGGGGCCTGTTTGTGTGCATGTGTGGCAATAGGAAGGGGGATGGGTTGGAGTTGCAGAGGGGGTCCCCACATAGAAATGGCATTAGATTGCCTCTGCATTACCATCAGTCTGCCTGCATATGTCCTCTGTTTGGTTGTCTGCCTATCAATCTCTCTGTCACTCGTTCTAATTGATCCATAGCCTGCTGGGAGAGGCAGAGGTCCTGTGAGCGCTCAGCAGGGGTACAAAGCGTCTGACATGTACAGTGCTGAGAAACATGCTCCTCAACAAAGGATGGGGAACCAGTTTGTGGCACTATAGGGTAACAGTCTACAGCTATACAAGATGATATACAGAAGGCTGTAGTTAGGCATGCTGCCTTGAGGAATACCATCATCATGCTCACAATGCCAAACATGTCACTTTTTGGCAGGTTTAATGTTTAGCATGGTCATTATCACTTCAGCGCATCAGCATGCCAACATATGATTAATATCTCAAAAGACAAACAAGAAAAGCACTCAGAGAGCACAGTACTCTGCTAAGGCTGTGATTCTGACAGATAAGTTCCAATAAGTCTACAGCAGTCAATTTGTAGTAGGTTTGTAATCATGTGATTGTCAGCAGGCAGCTGATGTAGTGTTCACTTGTTGTCATAGTTACAGGGATGCCGTGCTGCTATCTCGCAATAATACAGAAATCTTTAACAAATCTGTGGAACCAGACTGTAAGCTGCATCACTGCCAAAATCGAATCATTTGGTCCTTGTGTCATTTCTGACATTCCCTAAAAATGTCATCCAAATCCGTTTGTGCCTTTTTGAGTAATGTTGTGCACAGACAGACGGACAGACAGACAGCTTCTGAGTACAACAGAGACAATTTATGCCCTTTTTTTCATTGGTCAGCACAGTTTGTCTCTCCATCATATGCAAACTAACAGCCACTGAAAATACACATACACTCATTTACATGTTCTTGACCAAAACTTGTCCAGATGTGACTCAGAATATGATGTTTTTCCACAGGTAATTTAATTTAATAGGAGTAAACTTGAGGTTTCAGTTTATTTTTTGACCAATATGGATGCAATGCACACAGACTCAGTATTCATCTTTCGAGACACCTTCCAATCTAAGCCAAAAGCTGAGTGACTCACAGTGAGTGGAATCTAAATAAAACATAGCCATAACTCATGCATGATAAAGTTCAGAGTTCAGTTCCTCTTAAATTTAAAGCCAGAATGCACAAGACGTTTGATTTAGGTGACATTTATTTTACTGTATTTGTTTGTGCCAGACACTTCCAGCATCTCAGAATTAGCTGTCCTCCTGGGGTTGTTATGGACTACGGTGTCAAGTTTCCTGCGACACTAAAGCATCCATCTAGTAGCAGTTCTGCAGGCAAAAACGCTTCTCTCCTGACAAAGGTGTGCTGACTTATTCGTTGAAAGGATCACATTAACCATTTTGGGGGGTGATACCCTGGCTTTCTTTTCCTGGGAACATAACATCGCACTGCTCACAAACTTTCACAGGCCAGCAGTGAATGTTTGGAATTATATGAACGTTTACCTTTCTCTTTAAAAACTTGAGACATCTTCCATCTTATTCATTATTTACAGAAAATACATTTATCACTCCTTTTGAATACATCCAGTAATTGCCAAGGATGAGGATGCTCAACTGCATTGAGAGGTGTTTCATAAGTTTATACAATTTTAAAGCAAACAGCCTTAGACAAAAACAGGGGTCAATGTACCAGTTTTATGTGCTGCAGTAGTGTGAGAAAAAAATTGAAAGTGTAAACTCAAATTAATTAAAGCTGTATGTGATTATGCTTTTAACATTTTTTATCTAATGTCAATGAGACATAAAATGAATTAAAAGCGTAGACCTCAGCGCCCACAACTAACCCGATAAAGCATTGGAAGGGATGTGATGATTTAAGCTGACTGACTCCCTCTGGACAACTCTCGCTGCTTTTCAAAATCAGCATCTCAGAGGCTCATGAGAGAAGTCAGAGGAGAATGTCAAAACTTGTTCAAGTTAACAGGCCACAAATAAATGACAGCTCAGTACAACAGCAGCGTGCAGAAGGACATTTCAGAAAGCACACATCATTTAACCTTGAATTGGATGGGCTGCAGAAGCAGAGAGCTACGCCACTTTCCACTCCAGTCAGCAAAGAACAGGAAAATGAGGCTGTGTGTACCACCACCAGAAGTGGATGACTGAGGAGCAGAAAAATAAAGTGCAATCTAAAAAAACGTGGTTTGTGCTGTGACATATCTGCATATTTGTCCCTGGTGGCTGGTTTGGGATGTGGCCTTTATGGATGCATGCAGCAAGATAACATACCATTTCACATGCACACGTTGCATCAAGATTGTTTCAGGAACATGGTGATGGCGACAGTTTTCTTCCCATTGTTCATATCTCGTATCTGAACAATACAGAGCACCTTTGGGATGATGTGGAATGTGCTGATATCAGCAAACCTCCTGACCAAACCTCCCTGAGGAATGTTTACAGAACCTTGTTGAATCCATGCTTCTGTGTAACGGAATAAAGAGCTCCTCCCTCCATCCATTAGCTCCTTATACACAGTTGGGTTATAATCGGAGCAGACTTGGCAACGTAGTCTAGACATGTTCCCCTCCCCTTGTTTTCCAGCTTCTTCTTGAGGCTCCCAAGGTGTTCCCAGGGAAGATGAGATATATAATGTCATCAGTTTGTTCTTCCTCTGGGTCTCCAGTAGCACGTGCCCTGAAAACTTCAAATGGAACATACCCACACATCCTGATTAGATGTGATTTGTAAACTGCCTCAGTTTACTTTCTATTTTTAGGAGCAGCAAGTCTACTCTAAACTCCTTCTCAGCTTGGTTCCTTACCTTATCACTGAGTGCCAGCCAACTGAAGTCATTACAGCTGCTCGTATTTTGCAATCTCATTGTTTCAGCCACTATCCAAAAGGGTTGAACTCGGATCATTTGGTGAACTGAAAGCATTGCCTGGATCAGTCTACTTTTCACTGCAATTGTCCAGGACACTGCCTGTATTACCCAACTGCCTGTCAGTCTGACACTCCATTTTACCTTCACACTTGACCAAGACCCCAAGATACTTAAACTCCTTCAATTGAGCCAGAAACTGACATCCCTGAGGGAGAAAATTCACCATTGTCCAACAGACAGGCAGTGGAGACTTCGGGGTGCTAACTCTCACCCCAGCCACTTCACACTTGCCTGTGAACTGCCCCAGTGAGTGTTGAAGGTCAGTGTCTGATGGAGCCAGCAGATCACACGCTATCTGCAAAAGGCATAGAAGCCATTCTCAGATCTGCAAACCAGACAACTCTCCTCCCCCTGGCTGTGCCTTGAAGTCTTGTCCTTGAAAATCAAAAACAGAATCGCTGACAAGGGACAACCCCTTCCGAGGCTGGCACCAACTGGGAACGTGTTTGACTTCCTGTAGAGAATACAGACACAGCTACAACTCCCCTGTGTCCCACACAAGACTCCCGTAGAGATACAGTCGGAAGTCTTCTCCATAAACCACAGAGAACCGTGAGCAGGTCCTCTGTTCTATGAGTACAACAGAATCTGCATTGTTCCTTCTGGATCTGAGGTTCGACAATCAAACGTCTTTCTAACTCACCAGGAATAAGCTGGACAACTGAAGCACACCCTCTAGTGTCCTCTTTTGCAAGTGGTGAGAGCCACTCTGGTCTACTGGTCCAAAAACACCATCCCCAACCTTAATGAAAAAGTGTCAAGCGATACAAGCCACGAATGGTGAGAGACCTTTACGGGGCAATTCCCTTCTACACCTGAAGCTTTTTCTGGGGGTCGGGAGCCAAAGACATTGGGGACATGAACCTCAGCCAGATGTTCCCAGTTCACGTTCATTGCATGTCTGAGTTTATCAGAGCTTCCACGTAGTTCTCATGCCATTTGATCCATCTCACCACCAGATGGAGATGACCATACAACTCTGCACCACTACTACTTGATTTTCTGATCTCCTCAACCCATTGTAGGTGACGCACCTCAAAAGATTCTGTGCCATTATAGCTTTTTGAATTGCTTTCATCTCTGGCCCTTCCCCTGGGACCAGTACACCTTTTGAGACACTATTGGGAGCTGTTGCCCCCAAACACACAACTCCCGGAATCACAAGGACACACAAACCCCCGTACCATGTTAAGGTGATGATTCTTGGAGGAACATAACAAGCTCATACCTTATCAAATACATACTGTGTATTATGTATGGAATATGTACATTTGGAAACCCATATCACAACGATCACTTCCATCTTAGAAGAGTTTGAGTCAAGAATAAAAGCAATTTCCTGCACATCCTACCTGAAACTGAAATGCCAGCAAGATGACACCTGCCTATTGACATCACCATACATTAAAAACTGTGATGGAGAGGAGAAGAAAGCTGCCTAAATTAGATTCATATTTTTAAAGTTTCATTTTGGAGCAGAGATAGTGTCAAGTTCATATTTTGCATTAATCTCAAAGTGTCGGGGGCATTGCTGAGACATCTGTCATGCATATGTAATTACTCATCAGTCTTCCATCAGGATCACTGGAACAAATTTCCCCCTGCAAAGCCAAAGTTGTGTGTATGTCTGTCTTTGGCTGCGTGTGTTTCAAAGTGTGTCTGTTAGGTCAAGCTTTATTATTGATCAGGTTTTGTGACATGCCATTACCACTTCTAAATAACAATTAGAGTAGCTAGAGCAAGGGCAAGTGCAGGGCCTCAGTCAGATAAATTATGCCTTCCTGTTGCAGTGCCTGCGCTAAATTAATGACGATTTATGTCCTCAATACATGGAGTGACCAGAAAACGGAAGCACCTGTTTGCAGCACACTGGGGTGGAATATAACACACAGTTCATACATTAATGCAGCTTTAACCGAATTTCCACTTTCTGCTACTTTATATGCTTCAACTGCACTACATTTAAAACTAAAATACTGTGCAGCTCTAGGTACTGGTGGCTTTGGCATTTGATAAAAAAGGCAATATCTGTTTGGGCTTCCTTGTCCTGTTTTAGATGCATATGTGTTGTTTGAGGAACTCTCTGCAATTTCTCAAATGGTTTGTATCCAAATATTAATTAATATTAATATTAAATTAAGGTAAATGACCCAGAATTATTATTTCTGATGGATCTTTACATGCCTCTTCTTTTGTGCTTTGATTTACACTGACAACCAAGAATTGTTGGACCAACTTAAATGGTTAAATTCAATTAGTAACACCCAATAACAAGTAAAATGAAGGTCATTGGTCTAAGTTAGATGTACTTGAATCATCTGATTTCTCTAGAATGAACAGTTTAAATTACTGCAACTTGATTTTGAGGAAAGGAAACTTGAGATTTCCAAGATAAGTGTTCACTTATCATGTAAAACATGCTTTAAATGTTACACTTATCATTCTTTCTCTGAATTTATTCTGTAATCCTACCATGAAAAAGCCGACAGTTGATTTAAAAGACATTTTAGAACAAAAAAACACATAAATACGAAATGAACAACACAAAAGGAGCAGTAAATCAAATTTTTTGCACTTTTATCAAAATTAAAATATTGGCTTAAAGCTATATGTTGTCTCTTTAAGTTGACAGAATCCACACAAGTGGGCTACCTTCACCAAAACAGAAAAAAAGAGATTTATTTCAACCGGTATTTCACTTCAACTACAGCTCAAATATATTGTTTTAGTGCAAGTAGGATTTTGGATGAATAATCCACTTTTACTTTTATTTTATTTACTTTTATTGGAATATTTGTCATAGTACTCCTACAAAAATAATCATTTTAAAGGGTTCTTCAGAAGGCTTTTTGGCTGGTGGTGCCATCACCAGCTGAAGAAATATTTTATTGAAGGGATAATTCTTAAGCTACTGTATGATTCTTTAAAGTGTGAAAGGTTCTTTTTCATTCGAGTTACTTGGTTTGCCAGCTGATAATGGCATAAAATTAAAGCTGCAACCAATGATTTTTTTTCCATTGTTGATTATTCAGTGGATTATTTTCTCAATTAAGGAACTGGTCTATTAAACAACAGAAAACAGAAAGAAATGCTCATCACAGTTTCTAAAATCCAAAGACGGCATCTTGTAATATATTGTTCTGCTCGACCAACAGTCCAGAACCCAAAATATCAGATGCTTTATTATGGAAGGAACCCTGAAACACTGCAAATTCTTGTATTTGACTTTTTTTTACTTAAAAATTGCTTAAATTGCCAAGTCCAGTTATTAAAATAGAACTAAGGGAGCTCACTATCTTGAATATGGTTCTGAAATTTTTTTTTAGCGTTGGAGCACGATTTATGGTGCTTAAAGGAACATTTTTGAGAGTTTGTCGGGCACCTTTGGAGTCCATCTCAGCTGACTGACTGCAAAGACAGGGGACGCCCTGGACAGGTCGCCAATCTATCACAGGACTACATATAGAGACAAACCATCAAACTCACATTCACACCTACAGACAATTGAGAATAACCAGTTAACTTGAGCATGAATTAACCTGAGCAAGTTTTTGAACTGTGGAAGGAAGCCAGATAACCTGGAGAAACAGGGTAGGGAGGCAGGCACAGGGAGAACATGCAAACTCCATGCATGAACCGGGGATCTTCTAGCTGCAAGGCGATACTGCTAACCACAAAGTCTGTGCAGCTGCACCTTTGGATATTCTTTAAAAAAACATTTGAAGAAAATACTAAAGAACTTCTTGTTCAAATGTTCTTTGTGGAACCAAAAATGATTCCTCTGTGTCAGCTGGAGAACAAATGTCACTGTAAAGAACCCTTTTTGGTTCCAGTAAACAATTTATTTATTTTAAAGTGTAATTGTTAATTTATTTACATCTAATATGTCAGTTTTTCTTCCACTATCATGTAGTATATTCCGTTTTTGAAGACTACACAGTCTACTGCGCATAGACGGAAAGAACGAAGTTGTATCAATTTTTATTGATCCCCCCCCCCCCCCCCCCCCCCCCCCCCACGCTGGACAGAAAAGGCTACTTTAAAGACATCGTGAACGATAATGATAGCCATGTAGACTGAATCCAAGACTTCCATTTATCCTCCAGCTGGTAAACGCCATCCATTCCTGGCTCCTGTCCGGGCCAGGTTTTGGTGCAGCGCCGCCACTTGCCGGAGCACTTGGATTGGCTGAAGGAGCAAGGTGGCCCGCAGAGACGGCTCCTTCCTCGGATCAGTCCCGTCAGTGGAGCGCCAGGCGCGGTGGACGCACACACGGCTCTCTCTCTCTCTCTCTCTCTCTCTCACACACACACACCACGCGTGGAAAAAGGCTGGACAGAGACGGACTCAGCTGGAGGACTTTGATTTTGTGTGGGAGCATGAATTTGCCATCAAGACATCGATCCACACCTCTAGACAAGCCAAGTGAAGCTTTAAAGGGAAAAGCAAACGGAGGCAGGTTTTAAATGCAACATCCTCCCTGACGGAGGGCGATGCTCCCACCTTTCATTCAGCCAACTATCACATGTTTGTAAGAGGAAAAACAACATTGCGCTGGATACATCTTCTGCTCGGCCGCTGTTTTGCGCACTGGGGGCTGTGAAGGGTGATATTTTGGACCGCGGCGCGCCACGGCGAGGGACGATAGTGCGCGTTTTGATCTGAGCAATTTCTCAGTGACTCGGACTTGCCTCAGAGCGTAGTTTTGACTCCTCATCATGGGCTTCGGTGCACAAACTGACAGAGAGGGAGGAAGAGTGCCGAGATTCTCCCCGGAGATGCCCACCGTGTCCTGGCTTTTGCTTTTTCTGCTGCTGGATGTCGGAGCGGCTCAAGGTAAACTTTAAAGTGTATTCTTGACCCGTGAACTCAGCTTTTTCCTATCTGTAAAAGTTTTCTAAAGTCTTGTAAGCCTCGGCGGGGGTGTAGTGGAGAAGAAAAAGCTGAATTCTATTCACTGACACTTTAAAAAAAGATAGAGTTCACCCACCTTTTGGCATTGGAGCTGTGTTAGAGATAAAGGCACAAGCAAAGCCTGCAGCCTGAATCAGAGCATGGAGGCCTGTAGAGATAACTGGGTTAAATGTCCAATCAAACCTTTTCTGGAAAAAATAAAGATGAATACATAATCAAAACATTATGATTTTGTCATTCAAGGGCAAATTCTTTATTTTGGTTGTGTAAAACCTCAATTGGAAAGCCATCAGAGCCGTTTCTCTGAGGAAAGAAATGAAGAATTACTGCTCCAGATAAATGAAAATGAGCCTATATTATGGCTGCTCTTTTGCATCTCCCCAAACCTTTAAAAAACCTTTAAAATTGCCTTTGCATTTTCAGAATATTACAAAAAAAATCTGTTTGGAATCATGGTAACGTATAATATGCAGATTATTTGCTGTAAAATTAAAAGTAAATGGGATTTCAATTCCAATTGTTGCCCAGATTAGACTTCTGTTAATTAAGTAAAGAAAGCTGAACCTTCACTGATTCAGTCTCATTTATTCTTGGTGAGTCTTGATTTGGCATGCCTATAAATAGCTCAATTTTAAAATGGAATGTCCAATATTGATGAATGATGAAGACCAGTGAAGCTAGTAATTGATTAAATTGTCTTGACTTTCAGAGGATGGGTGTAATCAGTTTTTCTTCAATTCTGAGTGGTCGAGTTTTACAGACAATTTTCATTTCCAATACAACTGATCAGTTTTAATTATGTCACCGTACATAACCTCAGTCAGGAGGCACATTTTAAACTTCAGCCTTTTCCCTCAGATCTCTGTTGAGCGATGTTCTCTGCAAACCGTTGTGGCTGTCTGTTCTAGAAAACACTGAGATAATGCCACAACACCTGAAGCCATTTGCTTAATCTGCTCTCTCCTGAGTGAGGTTGTCAGTCACACAAAGGCAGCTAAGAGGAACCCATGGGTGTGAAGGTTGTGTTTGTGCATGTGTGTGTCTCTGCAATTAAGGTAGGTGGTCTGTGTTGTATTTCTGGAAAAACATGATGAGATGAGGGGAAAATGAGGCAGATTTCTGGGTTACACTCCTACCTCCAGTACCGTCACGATCCCTTACGTGTATTTTCTTTTTTTTAATGGAAGCAACGCAAGCTTCAATTGGAGGTCTAAGCACATCTTCTAGACAGGGAAGAGGGTCTGTGAGCAACCTTATCTAGCTGCTCCAGACCTTCATCTCACTCCTACATAGTTAATGAGCGAAAGAAGGAGAGAAAGAGTGAAAAAAAACAAAACAGCGCAGGTCCAGTTTCTGAAGGGCAGGGTGAGATGACATAATACCCCTTCCAAAACCCAGGAGAGCTCTGTGTCATTGACTAGATGGGGAATACGAACAAGGTTCCTCTCTGTCCATTAAGAAGTCGATACAGCAGGAGAACATTGTTTGAGCCTAATTAATGGGCCTCGCTATTTTGGGGCACTGATGAGCTCTACACATTTCCAAATCGCTGGAGAGTCACTTCTTCAGTGTAAAACTACTGGTGATTAAAGTGGCTCGCTTTACCCAGCATCTGCTTGTAACACCATCCCTCTTTTCCACCCCGATAATTTTGTTTTTGGAGTCATTCGAACATATTTTTTTCTAGAGTTGCGATCACATTTCATCTGGCTGCAGCGGTTTATTTTTTACTTTTTGACTTCTTAGAGGACTTTCTCGTTCCACGTGAGCACTGGGAAATGAGAGTGCTCATTAACTCTTGACAAAGGAGACAGGTTGAGACAGATATAAGCGAGGAGCTGCCAGAAAGGTAGCTGAGAGCTCTGTGACAGTAGCTTGATTGGAAACCCTTAGTACAGGAACAGATGCACTTCTGCTCTTTCCAGGGCAGCGGCAGAGCTGCGTCGTACTTCCGTGTCTGCTTTGAAAAGTCGATGGAGGATGTCGAGTTGTCATGGGAACATATGGAATGCTTAATTTAATAAAGGGTGTCTCTAGTTCTAGTGAGTGGATCCGGAAATATTAGGATTCTGTAGTAAATCACAGCCGGAAAAAATGGCTGAAAAGCAAGAAGATGGGTTGAAGGAAGATTGAGGCATAAGAGGTAGAAAATTGCATTCAAAGGTGTTTTCTCTCTCGATTTCTTTTCATTTTCATGGCTGACCTTAATGCTGGCATTTTGTGCAGTGCATCTCAGTGTTCGGCAGTGGATACGTACATGGGTGCCGGCCTTCCTGGGATTAGTTCACTTTTTCCACAGTGCTGCTCTCAACGTCTCTCTTCCCCTCGCACCATGTTCCTGTCTGTGCTGCCTCTCCACTCTCTGATGATGATGTGCCCTCTGAGGGTTGTTTATGGAGGGAAAAGTTAACCGATATTTAATACATACGGATTCTAAAATATCGAGACTCGGTGCCACAGTGAGACTTTGCCATTTTCCGACTGGTGTGTGCTGCTGAAAGAATGCATGTTATTTTATTTTTTTTTATCATTATGTTTCTAGCAGGCTTCCCCAGGGCCTGCTAACTTTACAACCACTGCGGTCATTATATAAACAGGCTGCACAATGAGCGCACTGTGTGTAAGGAGCAGTACCTTTAAATTACCTCCTAAGATAGCCTTTAGCCGGCGTTCATGAACCGACACACTTGAAGTCAAACAGTTTTAAGCAGCCGAAGGAAATTAGGATTGAGTTGTGATGGGTGAAGGAAGAGGGCAATGTAAAAAAAATAACGTGTACACAGTTTGACTGAGCGGGGTCAGAGTTGCACGCTGGTTGCTAGCTGGGCCACAGACGGAGCGTGGTAGTGAGTGATAATTACTGTGAAAAGTGGCCGCTGAGTTTGCATCCCTGCTCCGCTTGATGTCATATACCATTGTTATGAAGGCAAAAAATATATGCGGTTGCTATTTTTGGGGCGGCTGCGAACAGTTCTGCACTCATCTGGTGGGTGAGGATATAGCCGGTGCTGTGCTGATGGAGGCAAATACTGTGACTATCGCTATAAATGGGGCTGTAGTGAGGATTTTTCATGTGCTTGGGTCACTTGATTCTCTTTCATTTTAATCCTGCCTGTCTCAAAAATCAACAAAGGCTTTAAAGTGATGGTTAGTCCATAATTTTACTCAAATAAATCACTTGTAACTTGTATTTCCTTTCGTTTTGCTGTCGAAAAAACTAAATTATCGCATTGCTTTTGAGTCCTTTTTTATAAATGATGTATAAAGTCAGTCAGATTTACGTAGTCTACGCAGTCCCACAAAACCCACAATGTTTACTTTGTATATAAAAGCAGGATGTAAATTACTCATCAGGTTGTTAAAATTCCCAAACAACAACACAGGGAACATGACTTGTCAGTACTGCTCTAAAAGCCTCTCAGCCTTGGTTTTCCCAAGCAGTTTTATTGTTTATTTGCTTTCAAACCAGCCTGTTGGACCGATGACTCTTCCAGTGAAGTAAACCTAAACTTTCTTTCTTCCTAAGAAGGTTTATGTTGGGACATTTCCATGCCGCTTTTGTTTGTTGCTCACATACCACGTAGAGTTTTTGCATTGCAATTAAACTTGACTAGTGCGGGAGTATGATAGTGATTTCAGATTCCTGTGCACTAAAATCTTGTTCCTTTCCGGAGAAGCAGACGACAGACAAGTGGTGAGATGAAGGAGATCACAAGGGCGCCAACAAAAAGGGCACCGAGAGATTAGAGGTGAGGAGTGAAAAGGAAAAGGAGAACTGGAGGCAGAAGTGGAGAGAGAGAGGGAGAAGGGTGAAAGCGAGATATGAAGCGAGGACAGGGATGGACATGGGAGGAGAGGAGAGTGTGTCATTAATCACCCTGGGTGACACTCTCAACTACAGGGGAGCTTCACAGTGCAACATTCACTTCTATTAGCGGTCCATTAGCAGGAGCTCGGCACAAGTAGCAGCACTTGACAGGTAGGCCTGTGCCAGAAAGGCTGACCTGGGTCTCTCCACAATATATATATCGCACCACCTAGATTTTGTGTGTCAGCGGTGCGTTTGGTAAGAATTTTTGCGAGGGCGGGGTAAGTCAAAGTGCACAACAGGGGCAGAAAATACAGTGGCAAGCTTTGCTTTTTATCTGACAAACAGCAAATGAAAATAATTGTCTGAAAGGTCCCACTTTCAATTACGCTGCTGGAGGAGAAAGGGGATAATGATGGCAAAGATGATGATGATGGTGGTGTGGTGGTGCTGGTGACCTGATTTCCTACCTGTGATATCCCCCTTTGCCAGAAAGTGGCTCTTCAAAGTTGAGATGGCTGATGCATTAGAGGTACAGTCATTTCGCATTCAAAGGCTTGTTGGCCTCTTACTTGCCAAGAGCCCTGTGATTACATGATCCTGGCCAAGGGGACGGGGGTGTGGACCACTGTCCCTGCTCTTGATCTACAGTTCATTTATGATTAGAGATCAGAGCCGACAGTGAGAAAATCAGGGGTTGGGGAGGGGGGAGATAGAGAGGAGGACAGAGCCAAAGGGGTAGAGAGAAGTGATTACGAGTTAAGTGGCCCTTCTCATGCCATTATAAGCAGCAGGGCTGACAGAGCACATCATGAGAGAGTATAAGTACACACTCCACTCCTGCCCTTTAATTTGGCATTGTGGCCTCCCCCCCTGGTGTTTAACCGCTAATGTCCTCTTGCATTTTTGTGTTCCTAACAGGAAATCAGTCGAGGACATGTCATTACAAAAGCAGGTAAACAGGAGTTGGAGTGCCTAAAAGGTTGTCGGTGGAAGAAACTTGAAGCTTCATTATGCATGTGTGTATTTAGCATCAATTTATTACTCATCCAGATCAATTAGTAATAAAGTCTGCCTTGTATCTCCTTTTAATTGTCTGACCATGTCCGCATTTTACCATACTTCTGCTTTTTGTTGCCATGCGTGCTATTCTGGCCTTGCAAAGTTAATTAGGATGCAAAATAAACAGGGTAAGGGGGATTTTAGATGCTCCTGGAATACTCTTACATATTCACACAGACACTATAAAAAGCTCAATGTGCTGATGTGTTTTAAAAGGCTGACAGAATGCTATTATTTCCCTCATGCCCTTTAACAGCGTTCACTGCTGTCTCGGTACCCGGACCGAGCGTGGGGCATGCAACAACCTTGGTAACCGCTACATAGCAAGCACAGGCCTAAGGACAGAGTTTTCTTTCCACATCTACAAGTACAGGAGGGTCCGCTGGGGACCAAGTGATGCACATTTCGTCCTCTTTAGTCCGTAAGAGGATGCCTGCAGTGGATATGATGCTGCTCCTGTTGACTAGAAATGAGTTTGTTTTAGAGCAACTGAACATCTGTAGTGTCTGCAACTGTCTGTGAGTGCACTGACAGGGGAGTATAATCCTGGCCTAAGCTGGCCAATAAAACAAGAGAAGTTGTAACAGTAAGCCAAAAAATTTCAGCCGAGCATGCTTTGAGTGTAGTGTAAAGGTGTTAAATAATCCAAGTCAGCTGTTTGGATTTCATTAGGAAGAAGCAGCAGTGGGTAAAGGCTGGCCTTGTAGGAAGAATTCTTAACTTAACAGACCATCAAGAGTGCAACTGGAGGTGCTGTTGACCCTGAAGACTGCTAATAACCGAGTAAAACTGAACTAACCTCTTCTACCTACACGCTGTTCATACTGCAATTTGTGTCAAAAGTTACAATTCCACAAAAACAAACAACTCCCTTCAACTAACACATTGTATCTGATTAATAGATAATTAGATAACACAAAGAGAGGAGCTCAAAAAAATGGCCCTAAGCACGAATATCATCCTCTCATGGTGCTGTTTCAATCCTCCGCTCTGCTACCACGAGAACTCAGTCGATGTTAAAGCCAAGTTATATTCAGTTCTGTTGAGAGAGGCCAACGCGCCACTGAGGCAGTAATGAGTGAGATGATATCAGCGGTGACTCATAGCACCTGAGTCACGCGCTCAGCGTGGAGTCACCTGAAATTTTCACGCTTCTATGGAAATCCAGCGGCGCTCGTCAGGATGGAAATGCAGCTGCTGTCTTTGCCTCTGTTCTCACTCTGATTGACAAAGCTAAACCTTTAATCCTGGCTTTGCCCTGTCTTGTGCTCCGAGCCAGAGCCTCACGAGTGGAATGAGACTAAAGCAAATACAGGAAAAACCCTCCTAAAGAATAAGGAACAACATTTATCTGTAATAAGTCCTCTGAAAAGCCGGTTTGTAGTGAGTTAAACCGTCATGCGGAGACAACGCTTCATATACCTGCGGACTTTTGGCTCATTTCGCTGAGCGCATTCAGAAGAGGAGTGGTGGTTTCCAGTTGCTGCACTCTCTGGTCGGGAGGGTTGTGGTCTATGTATGTCAGCAGAACAGAGGCAGGGAGGGGGGAGGTAGAGGGGTATGGGACCTCTTGTCCCGGCTGAAACATGAGAGCTGGAGACCCACGCTCCCCATTTCCTGTCTCTACTTTATCAGCATCTTGCTCTGTTATTTCTGCTCTCTTAAAGCATCTGATGAAAGCCTTGCCACAGATAAATGTTTGTGCCTCCTTGTTTTTTATGGGACTCAAATGAGGTACTTTATCCGCCTGTCCCCCCTCCTCCTCCTCCGTCCTTCTCTTTTTTTCTTCTTTTGCCTCATTCCTGTGTCTGCTTTTGAGATGCCACAAGAGAAGTTATAGTCTCTGGTTTATATTATGGTTCCTTAAGGATGGGCTTGGGACGCCTTAAAGGACAATGCTCATTCTTGTTCTTGTGTAGGGATAACTTTTTCATAAGACATTAGGGAAGGGACTTGAATAAAGGTGGATTTTTTGAATAAACCACATCTGTGCTTACTTTGTTTAAAAAAAAAATCCACCTATAAATTAATTCAGTCAGATATGGCGAATGAGAAGTGATATTCTTTTGAAAAGAGCCTTCTTGTTGTGTCCTTAACAGTCCGCAGTCTTTCACCTCTTATCACCTTGTACAATATTTTCATTCTGACGCATATAATTCAGCGTGCTTCTGCTTTCTTGGCTTTTCAGTGCGAGTCTTGTTTTGTGTGTGCGTGTCTTTGTGCGCACAGGCTCTTGTTTGTGTGCATATGGCGCTGCCGTGTGTGTATATGCGCGCGTGTATGTTTATTCAATAATAACACAGTCCGAGAAAGTCTGTTTCAGATAAATCTGTGTGAATACCAGACCATTCATCCCCAGGAAATCAATCTTTCTCATAATTCCCCTCATTTTTCTTCCATCTGTTATCTACAGAGCTGCCAAACAGACTTTTAAACAGAGCAGACCATTACCAGAGGGCAGAATTAAATGTGTGTCAGAATGCCAGCCTGTAAAGTTGTTGTTTTTACTGAGTTAAATGAGGTGCTAAATTAAAGCTTCGCAATTGTTGTATGATTAATCCCCCCACCAGCCCTCCATGCACTCCTGGTGACAGAAAAAAAAAGAGTCAAAATGTGAAGAGATGTTTAAAAAAAATTATGCTTTAGAACTCATGCTTGACTGTTGTCTTTTTTTTCCCCCCCTATAATTACTCTGCACAAGTCTCAGCAAACACCCAAGGAATTCATCATTGGCATTGTGGAAAACATTTAGATTCCACAGTGTAGGTCTGAATGTTGTAAATACCCAACCTCGCCACCATCATCGTCACTACCACAGACTCAAACACCCTACTGTGTGACCTCTTTTCTTCATTTTGGGCTTTGTTACTGCGAGCCCAGTAATAGTTTGCAACTTGAGATAGCTGTTGGGTGTCAGCACTTTCCTGTGTTTGTACAGCATGTGTTTGTGAGCGTGTGTGTGTGCCATATCTCCACGATCAGTCCCTGGTGACTTAAGTACTGGCAGACAGTGTTTAACTGGGGCAAGCTCAATGGGTCTCATTTAAATGGGGCCCAGACAGAAGCCCCGCGGTGAAAGGTTATTTTATGACTCCTAACATGTAAAGCACACTGTCGAAGCTGCTACAATTTGTGCGCTTGCTAGAGACGGCGAAACTGTACTGTATTGTTCTTCTTCGGGAATCTGTCAGGGAACCAAAAAGGCAGTGCTGACATTTAAAATCTGCCAAATTAGGCAGACAATAAGTGGCTCTGTTGTCTTTGATTTGTATGCCTTCTTTATTTAATGAGTGCTATGGAGATGAGTTTGATAATAAGAGAAAGCAGTGGCGCATCTGAAAGTTCACGGCTGTAAATGTCAGGATAACATGATGTTCGAACACAAAAAGGATTGAAATATGTCAAGTATAGCTGCCCTCTCGCTACTCGCAACGCAGTATTTCTGGATCACGGCGCAGGCACGTGTTCATTGGTTGAAAGTGTGCTCACTTTAATAAATAATGAATGACAAACAGTACTGTAAATGCAAATGTTCAGGTTGTTTAAGGGATCGCCATTATAGGAGAGCTTCCAGCTGCGCCTTTGCCCCTTTCAAGGAGTTAACCAAACAGTAGGCAGAAGGTGAATAATGGATGTTGTTGTGATGATTGCTCTGAAATGCAGAGAGAGAGAGAGAGAGGAGAAAAAAAAGCAGGAGTTATTCCTAAACCAGGTCAAATGACTGAATTGGCCCTATTTTGTACACAGAGAGCTTTCTTGCTCGAAATTCGTACAGTCAACACAGCTCTTGTTTGCTGTTTAACCTCCACAGGCACCTAATCCATTCAGGCATGGAACCCAAAATATTGGTAACTTAACGTTTGCCACGTCATGGATGCTGCTGTCAGATCTTGCTAAGCTGCATGGACCTACAGAGTGAGCAACCCTCAATTCTAGGATTGAACAATTAATGGAAATATGCTCTCTAACTATTAGAACAGGAAGAATCAGTTTCTTTTACAAAATATTTTCACAGCAAATCATTGTTTACTTGCCATACTAGATGCATGACTCTATTAGTGTTGATTTTGGTCTGTTGGTCAGAAGACTAATATATCTCAGCTTGTACAGACATTCATGGTCCACAGAATGAATCCAAATTGGTGATTTCACGACTTTACCTCTAGTGCTATGAAAAGGTTAAGGCTTTTTAATACTTTAAGTAAGATATTTCACAAATATTAGATGGATTATCATGAAATTAAGTGCAGATCTAAAGTGCTGAGAGGATGAATTATATTACAGTTACTTTGGAAGAGGCATGTGTTTTCGTGTACCATCACCATGAGTTTGATTTTTGTGGTTTAGAGGAAAAAATTGAACGGAGTTCCCAGAAACATGGTACCAACTGTAGTGACTGCTTCACTTTTTTTTATTATCTGGCATCAGGTCAAATTTAGAACTTGTGAAGTTCTATAGTTTTTGACAGCATTTGACATATAGTGCTAATCTGCATTTAGCCAGTGCAGCCTCACAGTACCAGCATTTTTAATAGCATATATAATTGTTCAGATATCTTTTGCAAGTTATTTTCTTCTTAATATCTTTAGAGCATTTTCAACTATTATTAGATGGTGCTAATAGAGAGATGACAGAAAACAAGGGAGACAAAGATCAACAAAGATCTCCAGCTGGCCTTGAACAGAGTACATTGTGGTTTATGGTCAGCATCTTAACCACTAATCCACAGGAGTGCCCCTTGGTATCAGGAGTTTGCCAACCCACCCATCAGTTTGGTGGAAGGGAATTGCTCTTAACACAGTGGTAGGCTTTGTAGAAGTCGCTCGCCTGCAAGCCAAGCTGATGGAGAAATGAGATCCTGGCTTGGAAAAAATGAGCGAGCTTAGCGAGATGACAGGCTTGTTTCTCTAATTCCAGACATCTATAAACTATGACTCCATACAGTGCACCAGCTGCACTGGAGTCAGCACACTAACTGTAAACTGATACACCATAATGGCTTGCTGCAGATACGCTGGAGCATGTGCAGCGGAAACCGATAATTCAGTGGTGACACACCATACATAGGGGTTCCCATGGTTTTTAGGCTGACGTGAGGTAAGCTGATCTGTCAGGTAAAATCAGAGGGGGGTGACACGTGGAGGGGGAGGGCAACACCGGGTAACCTCTGCTGTGTAAAGGAAAGGAGCGTTGCATTGGTAAATCACACCGCCTGATGAGCTTCCCTCAGTAGCTGCCTGTTTAAATCTGACTGCACACATTCCTTGCTTCTTGCATTTAGAAAGCTGTGCATTACTAAATCATGGTGTTATTGTTTTTACAAGTATACAAAGACTTCATAGCCTCCTGCTGGCCACAATTTTTTCGTTATCGCTGCTTTTCAGTGCCAGATATTTTATTTAGCAGCCCAATATCTCATCGTGAGTCCCTGCCAAACAAAGCATTGATACGGCCCGGGGAAGAGGAAGGAAAAGGGGAGGTGGAGACAAAAAAATAAAATGAGCCACTCCAAAGCTGCGTGGCTTTTACCCACCGGATGAAGAGGCTGAGAGCATCCAGGATTCAGGCACATTAACCCGTTGCTATTCTGGGCTCATTTCTGTGGCTTTTTGTTCATGGAAAGGAGGCAAACACAAATCTGGTAAACAAACACAACAATGTTGAACAAACCAGTGTTTTGTGAGGATCGGGCAGCTTTGAGCGTTGCCATCTCGCTTGCATATTTCCATGCCGCTTGCAATTTCTTGGGAAATTTGGCGTGGTAATCCGAACCTTATTGTGTTTCTTCTCTGTGGAACACCAGATACCAGTGCAACCTGGTTTGGGTTTTTCACTGCCATTTTTCTTGTTGGCAGTTGCTTCCACATTGATTGAATTTAGGGGAAGGGCATGACAAACTCAGGCTGGAATATTTACACTGTAGTTTGTTTCAATGGGAGCTTGACAGGATGCGGTATTCTGTCTAAAGAATTTCAACGAGGCGTGTCAAATCCGAGGAGTGTCAGCGGTCACTCCTCTAACACGCCGTACTGTATGAAGTCGTGGAGTCAAACGGATTGGTCAAAGCGGTTCTGACACGTAGAGGTTGGACAAGTGGGAGGACAAAAGTGATCAGTGCTTTGATGGATGTGTCACAATGAGGGGATGTAGCTGTCTAACATCTATCAGCGGATAAAGGTTTTCTGTGCTCAGCCTGTCACATCCAACTTTACTCCTCGTTCCTATTCTTCTTTCCCTTTGGCTCTCTTCTCTCGCTCTGTTAGAAGAATCTGGGTGTCAGATGGGGGGGAAGAAAAATACTGTCAGAGCCTACAAAGAGAGTTTTTGTGAAAGCTTACAGGATTATTTGTTACTGCGTGGCCCCAGTTACACGCAGACAATCTATGTCCTTTGTATCGGGGTGGTCTCTCGGGAGCGAAACAGACATTTTAATTCAATCGGCTGCTTCCCCCCCCCACTCCTAAAACTCACTCATCTCACTTCAGTGATACAATTACGAGCCGATCTGCATTGGCCATCTTGTTGTGATTATATATGTTTACATGGGAGGGAGGTGTTTACTGTGGAAACTGCGGCCCCCCCTCCTCCCGCGGCTCGTTTAGCTACTGGAGAAAAGAGCTTCTGTGAGATTTAATGTATTTATCGTCTCTGGAAGAGAGTTATAATGACTCTCTAACAGGCATTGTGATGGCGTTGTTCTGAGGCCCGTTTTCTTTGAGACAAGTGGCTCCAGCTTTACTGAAAAACAGATATAATAGGTCTACATAGTCACAAGGACACATGGGCGTATGTGGCTTCTGTGAAGAGCAATGCCAACTTTCTTGGTACAATCTGTACTTACATTTTCTTGTCCTTATTTTGTTCTTTTTATAAGTGGTACTTTTGCAAAACAATAGAAATATGCACATGATAGGTGGCAGCAGTGTTGCTATTTTCCAAAATAGTCAAACTATTAATAGTAAAACTGGCTAACTTTTGATTATTTATATAATGTGCACGTCTTCCAAAGGCAAGTTCAGGAACAGAAATAAATATAAAACTAGAGAGATACAGAAAAAAATGCAACAACCAAACATGTACATAAAAGAAAAGTGCTGTAGGAATACTTTCTCTACTATTGAATATAAATAAATGGATTTTCTGTGCGCTTCTTTTCTTTAGTAAGCACAATGCAATCCATGAAGAATAAAAGGAAGCGAGTAGTTTTTAGTGATTGCATCTACAATCAGTCTCTTAAATTGCATGAGACTTTCAAAAAGAGCAAATTGAATAATTTGTTTTCCATTTCATATTTTTAAGTACCCGTCCACCACCGGCCTTGTATCATCCCATTACCGCAGCGTTCTAGTGATAACATCGCCTCACTAATCTTACTGATGGTCACATTTGCCTTTTCAGGCCCCAGCACTCTGTTTTATTGGTGTAGCATTATGTGCAGTGTTTTGACCATTGTTTACTCCACAACATGCCACTTGTTATCTTCTGCAGCAAATGGCCATGTCTTTACCAATCTTGTCTGGCTTTTGTCTACTTTCCTTTTTTCCACTGGATGAGCAGCCATTTAGTGCAGGGGTCAGGGTTGTAATTGACAGCCACCACTAAACAAATCTGCCCGGCTCGGCGGTAGACCAGCCCCACCTCCCGTCCCCTCCCGCTACTCTAATCTAACTAATGCACCCATGTGTGTGCTGGAAAGTGAATTAAGCATAGAAAACTCAATACCTGATCCATCTGACAGAGCTGCCTGCGTGCACATTAGCAGTTTCTCTGCAGCCTCTGTAATTGTATTACACAAGTTGGCCGCTCTAACGATCAGGCCCTACACACACTTACACACTCATACACACTCGCGCTGTTGTCGTTAATCGCTGCCTTCGCTGGCCCTGGAGGCGTGCAGCGGGCCAAGAACAGAGCGATCGAGAAGGAGGATGATGAGGCGAGTAGTTCAGCCCTCCCTCAAGGCTGACATGAAATGAAATCGTAGTCTATGTGTGTGTGCATGCGTGCTCTGAAGTTTGTATATCGGGCAGCATCTTGTGTGTGTGTGTTTTTTTATAGCTCTTTTGTCGGAGTCTTTGTATCTGTTGCTTTGCCTTCTAATCAGTGCCTTTTTGGGCGCTCCTGCTGTGTGGCCCTGTTTCTGTTTCTCCTTTTCCCATATCCCCACTGCTTGCTATCTGTGTACTGTCAGCAGTCCAGCCCCTCGCCAGAGAACTCAGCATGATAAGATGAGCTTACACTCTCCTCCTCTCCTCCCTCTAATCTCCCTTGACCTATGCAGACCTACGCAAGGTTAGAAAAATATATCTCTGTGAAGTATTTTTTTTTTTACATGCAGGCAGATAATGGACAAGGACTCCGCAGATGCAGATCTAATGAGCAATACATTAGATCCCGTTGATGCAGAAAACACATACCTGTGATGATTTTTCCTCCCTAAAGAGGTAACCGAACTTTATCACCAGGAGGCCAGAGAGTGGAGGAAGATAGGGAGGAGAACAAAAGGACTGAGAGGGTGATTAAAAGGGTTGTTGTGTTGATTTGCTGTGTTGTTGCCATGCAAGCAACCATTTGCTGTGGCCCTCACTAATGGAGACTTCAGTTTGAATCCAAGGAGAAGCTCTTTAATATTTTATTCCTTCTAACAGGCTGATTTATAATGATGAGCCCCAGACTCTTTTCACCGCAGCAGGACATCACAAAGAATCCCGGGAAGCAGTGGAACTATATATAGCAATACCATGAAGGGACTTGCTACAGGCAGGAGAGAACCCGGCAGATAGACGATGAAAGATGAGCTGCATTGCCCGGCTCAAGGCTGACGGTGTGTAGATGCCCGGTGTTGTCCAGGAGACCTCTGTGACCTCTGCAGCTCCCAGGGCCCAGTGATAACCTGCTTGCCAGATGACACCCCCATGATCTTACGCCTGGGAAGAGGTCTACTTTGTGTGTGTGTGTGTGTGTGTGTGTGTGTGTGTGTGTGTGTGTGTGCCCGTTGAAAAACCCCTCAGGGAGGACTTTTCATCTACTCAGAGAGGAGGTCATCAGATATGCCTGTGTGCATTCACCTCCATGTTTGTGCATGTTCACATTTCTTGGTGTGCGCGCGTGCACACCGGGGAGGAACAGGGAAGAACTGGGATGGACAGCTTTATCATGCTTATCTGAAAGGTCACTCCGTCATTGTCGGACTGCACTTTACAGAGCTTCTCTGTGGTCACCGCGAGGCAAAATGATCCCAGGGAGACGCGTGGAGGAGAGGACTGTAATGTAACACCAGTTTGAAGCTAATGAACACGCATTTCCATCAACTATGGTGAGGGAAACAAGATCAAGTTTTCTTATGAGGCTGAGTTTTTGTTGGTTTCTTTTGCCTCTAACTTTTAGCAGGCATGCTGGAATGTAATGATGGGTGGTTTTGTCACTCCCTACCCAATTAAATATACAAGTGTGCATCTATAAAACTGGTGTTTAAACAACAACAAGAAGAGAAAGCGGTTCCAACAACACTGTCAGCTGTCTTGTTAACATCTCCATTTGGTGTTTTTTTATATGCTACAAGACATATCATGAGCGGAATAAGCAGTCAGCACCATAGCCGAGTATTTCTGCTACAGAACTGCAGCGTACTGATAAATCTCAAAAACACAGGTCAAGACAGGCAGGATTTGATAAACAACAAACCAAAGAAACCAGTCCTGTCAGTTTGTGGGGTGGAACTTTCAGCACCATTATTCTTTAGAATCAGTCTCTGGTTTGAACTTGTGTGACTGAATTACTCCAATAATAAAACCTTCCATTACATTGCATAGAGTTTTTCGGCAGAGTTGTAGTTGAGCTGGTGTGTCTGAGTTGCAGCGAGTAGCAGAGGGTGGAGAAAGAGAGAACTCTGTAAACTCCAGAGGAAGCAACAGTGTTGAGTTGCATCTCAACCATTTTAAGACAGGAAGGGATTATTTTCATGGAAAAAGACTTTTAAATATTTGACTTTGATACACAGAAATTAGTTTTTAGGGATTTAATCTATGATCAAAGAGAGGCTTTTGGAATGAATGTACAGCTTTGTTCACGATGTTTACACTGTGATGAAGTATGAAAATCTAAATTGAGCGATTGCATCCACTAAATCCTGTCGCTTGAAAATTCAAACAACAGCAGAAGGTTGATTTGCACCTTGAAATAGCAGATGAGGTTTGATAGTTCTTGCATTTGCTCCACTCATCTGATGCAGTGTAAGATTCTTACAAAAAACGAAAATCAAACCCACCTGATTGTATGGAAAAATGGAGACAAGGAAAGCCGATGAAAGGGTTAACTGGGTTTGTAAGCCCAATTATCACTGGAGTGAAAAAGGTGCGGAGGAAGGGACCCGTCCTCCTGTGTACAGGATGCACGAGCCAAATCTCTGTGCCACACTAATCCTACTGGTTCTGCTGGTTATCTCTCCTCCGTCCTCCTCCCATCATCCCTCAGCAGGTATTTCTCTGCTGCCAAAGGTCCTTCTGTGACATCCATCCCCTTGCTTTTTGCATTCATCTCACCTGCCACCCCTTCCACCCTGGCGCCCCTGCAGCACTCTGTTTGTTTTCGCTGTTTGTGTCTCAGTGACATTAGCCGCAGTAATCCAATTGAAAAGCTCCTCAGACCTGGAGCCAGGTTCGGTGGGGTTGAGGCGTTTCCATGGGGATCGCATGGATTCTTAATTAAGCTCATTAAAACTAGTTATTAAAGCTCGTTAAATCTCATCCTGACATGCTAGTGCAGCTACTGGTGTCTAACTAGACTAATTCATGCAGTAACACCACCCTCTCCCGCACAACACACACATTTTCACCAGAATGCACGCTCTCAAATTGGCACACAGACACACACACACACACACACACACACACACACACACACACACACACACACACACGTGTCACAGGGCTAATTCGCTTTGTTGGATGCAATTAAAGCTCTCAATAATCCCTGCGGCTTTGCCTACTTCTCGGTTTGAATGGAACAGAAAAGTGACACGTAAAGATTTTGTGATCATTTACATATCCAAACACGACCGTTTGTGCTTATGCAGAGTTCCAGTGAGGTTGGTGTGAGCGGGAAGTCGAGAAAAACGGGTGATATGTTTTAGCCACGAGAGGTATTTCAGCCCTCACTTTATTTTCGCTCGCGCACACTCAGCCGTGCAGCCGCGAGCCCCTTGACCTCTTTCTAAATTTGCACGTCGACTCCAAATATTGTTCTTTGGCTACGAGGGAACAGTAAACCGTGATGTTTTTTGGGGTCTTCAGGGGGCCGTGCAGAGCGGCGTGTAAATGTGTGTGTCGGTGAAGGGAAGGAGAAAGAGCGAGTGAAAGAGAGACTCCTCTCACAACCTGAATCAGCTCTTTGATGCTGACTGGCCTTGACATCAACAATGTGGCCTTTCACAGCTCTCACCCACCTCTGAGGCGCTCACCAGGAACACACAAGTATACAGTCTTTCTTACTCTGCCACTCTTCCCCTTTAGTTTTCATTGTTTATTTTTTGTGCCATTCACAAGGAAATGGCACTACAGCTGTAAACGGGGGGGGCAAAAGGAAGAGGAGGAAACGGTTATATTGAACGAGTTAAAAAGAGGAGGCATCGGATTCAGTGAGAGATCTTCATTCTGCATTTTCCCAGCAGAACCAATGGAGCTCAAAGATCTTGTTAAGTCCTCTGCAGAAATTACATTCTAAGAAACACCAGAGAAATGAAAGGATATTGAGCTGAGCGTGGTGAAGAGTGGAACTGTCCAGGGCTAGAGGGACATCTATGACAGTGGATTTTGTTAAGTACCCCCTTTAAATTTGTATTTTTTCTTTGCAATCCTTTAAAGTAGATCCTCCTTTTCCTTTACTAGTCTCGTCATTCCTTTGACATGAAAGGGATTTCAGCCCAGTGTCACAATGACTGTGGTTAAAGAGTCCATTCCAGATAAATGTTGAAACACTCAGCGTCCTCTGAAGGGAGGCTCTGAAGTACAGCCTGCCGAGGGACATCCATCATTGACATCACTGCTAATTTTGGTGACATACTCAGCAAAACATGTCCAGCTGCATGTGAAAAAAGTACATGAACTCAGTGTTTCCATGTGACTTTTTTTTCTTTTCACTCCACACTTTTCATCAGCTTACAAAAGCAGACGGTTATATCAAACGGGTGTTTTCTTTTATGCACAATGTGTGAGAGGAATTGACTGTGATTGCCCCGACAAACGATGTTTTCAGATGTGTGTCAGCCTGGTGGAACGTAAATTCTCTGAACTTAATCTTTGTTTACTCTGGGCAGGCTGTGATGGACTTGTTGGAATTAATTAGCATTAGTTCTCCAGTAATACAGTCACATTTGGCTGCTGTGGGGAGAGAGACATTTATAGAGGTTGACACAAGTTGACAGAGGTGAAGATTCCTCCCCAGGGCTGTGGCCTTCTGCACGCTATAATGGGATAATATGAGTGTGCAGTAATGAATTTGACCTGGGGTTTTGCGCTTCTCAATCACACACCAGTTCGTTAAATGGAGATAGTTATCGAGAAGTAGATGCGTGCCCCAAATCCATGTGGAAAAAGATAAAAGCGCTCTTCGGTTTGCTTTTTTTTTTCTTGCTTCTACTGACTTCTCTCCGAAGCAACAACAGGCCGGTGGTTAAAACATCAGCTCCATCTCCTCTGACGCTCTCAAGTTAAACACGTCTCGCGGAGCATGCCATTTCCTGAAGATGAATACCACTCTGTGATGCGCAGAGCTAAATGCATCCAGTCATTTGCCCTGGAGCACGAGTCTGTGTTTAGGTGACGGGACCGACTGAGGATGTGGGCAGTCGCAGTGTGGCGGCTTCGGTGCCTCGCTGCCTGCATCTCTGCCACGTGGACGTTGGTCATTAGAGCGCTTGTTTGTTTTTTCTTCAACGAATGGCTTTGTGTGGTCAGACCTCAGCCAAATGACGAACCTGAAAATGACTTGAGCCAGATTACGAGCTGTGTCCATTTTTTTTTGTCTTTATTGGGCAGTTTAAAGTGAAGAGGCAGACAGGAAAATATGGGGTGGAAGTGAGGGGTATGACGTGCAACACTGAGATGTTGCTTTAATGTAAGCATTTGGCTACCAGGGTGCTCTGAGCTTTAGCTGTTACACTAGTATTTAGAAAAGAAACTCTTCTCCTGAGGTTTTTCTTTTCTTCAGTGACAATCGAATCAGCTGCACCACCTACCTTGTCTTTCGTAACAAACATTTGTTTCCAGCTGCCTTGATTTCTTTCAATTTTATAGACATTATTTTGTACAAAAACGTTTGAGTGTTTTATGTTTAAAAGTACAGGCTGTCAACACTCGTATGCCAGAGCAGAAAGGATGAATCTGATTAACTCCAGAAACACATGCACAGATGCTGTACAGTTTCAAGTTACAGCAACTGCTTTTGTTTTTCAGAATTTGTGGAAAAAATACCTGACAATTAGAATTTTACAGTGCATACGTGTGGTGCATGGGTGTTTATTGTTGGTTAAACTTTAGCAGTAATTACAGTAATGGTTACAGTAGACCTGGCCACTGATGATTTAGGAAATCTGTATTTTCTTCAGCCTGTAAGCACTAGGTTAAGCCAGTTGCTGTCAAGGAGTGTCTCAGCTTTGGCCCGCTGCTGCCTTCCTGCCTGTTCGCATCCACAGCTTCACTGGTCAGAGGCTCATATTCCAGTCTCTCTGACAAGGGTGGTTTGCTTTGATAGTCAGGCCTGTTTACCGCTCCATGTCCTGGGGGCTAACTGAGCTCAGATCACCCTCAAATGAACTGAGGAGTGAGGGAAATATTCAACACAGCTGTGCTTACTCTGAGGGCCGGGGCCAGGAGAGACATGCTGCTGTGCTTTCAGGTACCGGGCAGGTCTCGCTTCTGAAGCTGTCTTTAGAGAGCGTGTTTGCATTTATAAAAATGTTTGCTCGGGTATGAAAATAAAGATTTCCCCAATGGCAAGCGATGGGAATGTAAAGAGAGAAAGTGAGCTGGATGGAGATAAAAGATTTTTTTTTTTTTTGTAACAGGTAGCAAAGCAGCTAACCCAGCGGCTGCTTGGGAATATAGCAGCAAGCTTCTCTGCAAATCAAAGGTAGTGGTAGTTTGGAGATTCAAGTAGGCAAACTATCCTTGAGTAAATCAAGTGAGTCTCTCCCTAGAAGCCTGGATTAAGAAAAATGGTGTTGTGAATGTCATTTACTGTACTTTTTGGCCTCGGCCTTATGTCTTATGCAGGCTTGATGTACACTCCCAGTTGAATAACAATTCCTCATCCTGGACATCTTCCTCTTTCGCTCGAAGATTCATGTGCATTGGGGAAGCATTTAGCCTCTGCTCTTTCCTCAGTCTGTCAAGATTTCTCTTCGCTAGCGGTGTAGCTTTAACCAATTTACCATCTCTGTGTCTCTGCACAACAGATCCAAGGCTGGCAGCGGCTGTATTAGTGGCACAGAGAGACTGCAGTGTAATGAATAGAGGGCACGGCTAGCTATTTGGCAGGAGTGGATGGGAGGGGGTCACATATGCCGTTAAAGTGGGCAGAGTCAACAAATATGGCAGGTACCGTAATATGGAAACAGCTTCGGCTTGCCAGCAATCAACGCTCACCATGTTTTCTGAGGAGTTTAGTATTAAAGAGCCAGCTGTGGAGCAGTTGTCACTCATACATGTTTGTATTGTATGACCATGCGTAGTCTGCTCTAATTATCAGCCTATTCTTAATGCATGAGCATGGCCTTGTGGATTAATGCATATGCAAGCATGCCCGTTTGCTCAGTTTAGGATCCGTAACGTGCTTTGTACCCTTCCCTCGTTTTCTCCTTAGTCCTGTCTTACACACACATATATGCAAGCAAACCTTGGATTTGTCACATCAAATGCTAAAATATACCACATGCTATATAATTTATGCACCTATATATCTGCACAAGTGTTTTGGTTTGCACTGTGGCCCTGACTTCCCACCATGATATGTTTAAGGATTTATATTTTGTCCAATTAATGCGAAACACATTTTCCAAATGCAAATTTCATATTGTTTTTCTTGTGCTTTTCAAAAATGACCAAGTGAATGCACTGCCTGCTACAATATGGCACAAATGTTGTCAAGAGAAGTGGAAAGTCATGAGCAAGCTGTGAGCAAAACCATGTTGTGAGTGTATCCATACTGCCCACTGCTTTGCTGGCGCCCAAGCTGGCCCCCTGTTTGCATGTGCATCCTGTACCCCTCTGCTTCGCTGGCTCTCCCCACGTTTCTCCATATTTCCACTCGTTCATTCTGTCCAAATTTTGCCTGGTGTGAGTTCTGGCATGCCGGCCCTGCCCTGCCCCTCTTCTACTCTGCTCCACTTCCTCCCCCTGGCTCGGTGGCCTGGCTACCCGGCGGGGGCAGCCTGCTCACCTCCGGGGCAGCTGGCATGCCTGATGGCCTCATTCATCAGACCTGAGGGCGAGGGCTGGGGGCCCACATAAAAAGAGGGGGGAGCGGGGGGGCTCGTCGTTGACTTTATTGGGATAGTTATTAAATAAGCCATGATGACAAGGGAGGCAGAGGAATGCTTTCAACTTCCTCTGCAGGAGATGTCCTACACAAACCCTGGGACTGGATGGATGATGGAAAGAGGGAGGGACAAAAGGCAAACAGTAATTTTGTGAGCCCAAAACACAGAAGGGGGAAGAAAAGCAGGCAGAGAGATATATTTACTGAGACAGCGACTTTCAGAAAATGAAGTAGGGACATGAAGAAAAATGGAGCATTAGGGGAATGAGCAGAGTTTTTAAGGGCGAAGGGAAAGATCGCAGTTTGTTGTCTTTTAAAGACAGATGACTTGCCCTGGGCGAGGGGCTGGCAGTCCGTAATGCTGAGGCTGGTGGCTGAATGGCTGATGACTGAATGACAGAACCCCTCCTGAGATTGGCCAGTAACACACACAACACACACACACAATCCATTGAGTGTCCCAGCAGGGAAGAAGACACAGCCTCTGGGCCAGGGGCCAGGGGCCAGCGCAGGGATGCAGAGGGCAGTGAAGGTCTCCCCACAGTTTCAAATGCAGCCAGCAGTTACTATTGGCATGGGAAAATCCAGCCCTACGCCTCCACGCCCTCAGCTGCATTCAGCCCTAACGGTAGCACGTCCATGTGTGTGTTCGTGTGTGTGTGTGAGATTCTCTTGACCCTAGCTGTGCTCCACAGCTGCTGAACAAGGGAGGAAGAAAGCTGTAGCCGTGGAAAGAAATAAAGAGAGGGGATGGAGAGAGAATGGACGCCAGAGATGAGAAAGCTTGAATGTAGTCCCTGAGGGCAAAATGAATGACTCACTGACATCCTCTTGGCTCGACTCAGATGAGTGGCTGTTCTGAACAATGCTTGAAAAAAAGTTTAATTCCATTTATTGCCACATTTATCATTCATTGTTGTTTGTACTAGACTTTTATGCTAATGCTCAGAGGACCCTCTTGTATACAGCATTACCTGAGCTTTACAGTAATATCTTTGGGTATTTTTAGTGAGCACTGAATATGTGTATCTTTTTTTTCAGTAGATAAATATCACTTACCTTTGAAGTGCAGAACAGAGCCAAGGAGTTTTTTTTTTCTAAAGGCTGCATCAGCCACAAAAATCATGTTAAATTTGTGAAACAAGGTTGTCTAAAGCCTGAATTTTAAGTGTTGCTATGGAAAAAATGTTCAGTGAAGTTCAGCCATCTGTATTATTTACTTGTCTGCTTTGAGCAGACCTGACCAATCACAGAGCCCATAACTGGCAATCATCATGAAGCAGTTCACTGCAATCAAACAGCAAATTGCTGAAGTGACACTAACAATAATAATCCTTTCAGGTGCCAAGAATTAATCTTACCGTGATAATGACAGATACAATACTTGTGAAAAGCCGCCACTTATCTTACAAAAAGAGTTTAATAGCTCTGTCGCTGCTGTGTAACTTCAGCTAACTTCACTCTAAGCAAAGACCTTGACCAGGAGAGTCTCTGTGTCACATCTAAAACAGTGGTTTCTTTCATATGAACTCGACACCGTGCACAATCCAGCTACTTGACGCTTTCAGCTTTTTCTGGTTGGTTACTGGTCTTGTCGTCTGATTATGTTCTTGCTACGTTTTTGCTAAACAGTTTGGCTATCCGGGCTACTGTGTTCAAGACTGCTGGCATGTTTGTGAGGGAAAATAACAAGAGTAGCTCGGATGGAGCCAGCCAAGTTTCCCATGAAAAAAAATTACTCATGAAGTCGCTCATTACAAATAAACAAATACAGCTGCCAGCATAATGAATTGCACTTCAAAACATGTGCACATGTTCAAGAACTCATCTACCCCTCTGCCTTTAAATATGCACTCACAGGCATGTGTGCACCCCTGTCAGGTTTCATCCTCTGCCTCAGTCTTATAATTATCTTGTCAATTAACCTGGCAGTGGAAGGATAAATGACACACTTGTCTCCTTCACCATTTCACCGGGGCTCCTGTTTTCCTCTGGTTTGAAATTAATGCACACTGTGGAGTGGAGTGGAGAGGGAGCAAGACTGATGTATGTTTTGAAAATCAGGTAGGTATTTAAATTTGACTTTGCTGATAATTTCAAGGTTGCTCTTCCCCACTGAGCTGTCTGCTGTGCTTTGATTCCTTCATGATGTGCAGACTGGCACACTTTGTAGTGCAAGAAGAAAAAATACACAGTAAAGGTACGCTTTTGCTCCTTTTGCTCGATTTCAAACCTCAGATTTTGCACATCTCAGTGGGAAAATTTAAGATGTACGGTATAGAACATAAGTGAGTACATCCCTGTGCAATAGCGCTTAAATGTCAAATGATTAAAAATGCATCACCTCTCAATAATTGCATTTTTGTTGAAGTTCACAGGCAGCACTTTTGCAGTTTGGGATCTATGAGCTGTGTCTCTCTACATGTCTGCATTCTGATTCCATTGCAAGAGGAATTGAAAAAAGCAGATCATGAGACTTCACAAATATGGAAAAGGATCCAGGAAAGTCTGCAAACTAAGATGTCAACTCAAAAAGTAAAAAAAAAAGTTTGAGCAGAAATCAGGAGGTATCCAATAAGCTTTATTGCTACTAATCGGAGATGCAGTGGTTCTCCTCCTGAAATAGTAAAGTATGATGTTTGCGCAATCTGCTTCTGAAAGAGTAGACAGCTAAGTGCCTCAGACTGGGCACAGGGGTCAATCAATGGAAATCTGAGTTTCTGTGACTGCTCAGACAGTATGAAAGACGATGCATAATGTCAAATCTATGGAGATTGTCCAAGAAAAATACCCTTGCTTGATCTTCAGCACAAAAATGCATTTTAAGAAGCTTGACCAATGTTGAAATTTGGCTCAGTTGGAGTCCGGCATGTTTGGCGTAAACCTGCCCATGGCTGCCAAAGTAAATGCAAAGTTTCGATAGTGAAAAACAGATGGGAGTGTGACAACAAGGTTTTTGGGAGATGATGTTTATATGTGGCACCATGAATACCAAAATATTGTCTAAAAAGAGGACTTCTAGTCTAAAGAAGCTTAACAGAAGAAGGATATTCCAGTGGGATAACGATCCAAAGCACACTGCCGAAATTACACAAGTTTCTAAAAATGAAAAAAATAAAACTTATGACTTGGCCAAGGCCATCTGACGTCAATATTGCTTTTAAAATGTAAAGAATGGTAGAGCAACATAAGTCCTGCAGATGAAAATATGAAGAATGTGGAACATCTCTCCAAAAATCTGGTATGCTATCAAAAATAAAGGTGGACATAGCAAGCATTGAAAGAATTCTAAGATAAAAAGTGTGCTGAATTCTGGTGCAATGAGTTCCTGAGGTGCAGCCTGCATTTTTAATATAGTAGATCTAAACTGTATAATTTTACATAAAAGCCAGCACCCTACTGTTTAATGTAAAAGTGATGCAATGACGGAACGGTGATGCAACTCATTTGACATTCAAGTGATATTGCACAAGGGTGTGCTCACCTCTGACGTATGCAGCATTTTACTTTGCATTTTTTCCAGTAAAATCATGTTGTCACTTTTAATTAATAAGCTCTTATATATTATATAAACCGGCATTATGTGTTCAAAATAAAAACATTGATTAATGCAATTAGATTTCCTTTCTTAAAATCCCAAGTCCACCCTGTGTCATGTTTTACACTTTTGATGAAAGTCGGCACCAAAATGCTTCATCCAGCTCGGTGAATCAGCCAAATGAATATAGGCTTTTCACCCTCATTTACTGTACGTTATGTATGCTTTGTCCCAGATCTGTAGCTCTCCATGTCACGTCTTCATAGGCTCAACAGTGAAGACTAAGTAAATGAGTCTGTCTGTGCTTCATTGTGTTCTGTGGAACGGGGACAGCATGCAGTCACATCTGAGCAAGCAAACCACAGCGACTGTCGAACCCACTCAGGATGCTCAAACTCTCTGTGTAGTTTTACACTGCAGATTCCCCAGCCTCAGCACAAAATGACAGCGGCTTTATTGAAAATCTAAAAATAGCGTGACAAGAGATGAATATCTGAACCATCTTATTCATTTTAACAACACATATATGAAGTGAAATGAAATGGCATATAGTTTGGGGGGGATGGAGGGGGATAAAGAAAGCTCGGGTGGTTTTGAATGATGATTGCCACATTTTATCCACCGGTGCTCAACATGTCAGGAAAATGTGGATTTTGAAAATATTCTGTGCTTACCCCCAGAGGCATTCTGAATACACCCTAGTTAAAAACTTGAAAATGAAGGTTTTAAGTGTGGATGCATTTTTCATGCTCTGCAACGCTCACGGACACATTCTTTGAGATTCTGTGGTGATTCTGTGTTTACTAACTGTTTCTGAAGAGAAGCCTTTGAATAGGGAAGGACAAAAGTGCTCGTACGGTCAGTGCCGGCAGATAGTCAATAAGCGACCATGGGCTTGGCAGCTCGCTTTTTTCCCCCTAACTCACTAACTGAGTCATTATTCTGTATCAACTCATCAAATCTCTGCTGTCAAAACATGTGTGTTTACAGACAAGCCGCTGCTGACAGATGTGAGAGGCATTTAATAAGGAATCTAGCAGCCACGTTATTCCATCAAGGAAAAAGCAAGAAACACAATGAAGAGTTTAACTTAACATCTACTCGTTATAGTTTGGTTCTAGTTTTAATTTTGCATAACTTGTATTGTTGTTGAATGGGTGTGTTCGTTTACTGAAGCGGTCAGGACATCAGCCTAAGGCATAATTTCCACTCGGGGATTGAGAGAAGTTTTAAAATGAGACTAGCCAAGAATAGATTTCAGTTTATATACCATATGCATGTATGCTTTCACCTCAGTGTTCCAGACCAACCTTTTCCACTTGCAACGCTGGAGCTCCCTGGAAATTGTGTGAGCCTTAGTGCAAAATTCAGGAGCACCACTTAAACCGACATGCAGTGCAATACATGAGTGTAACTAATAAATGCTTTGCTACTAAATAAGCAAAAGTCACAAAGCAAAGCAGTGTTCAAAGACGGTGTTCAAACTACAAAAGAGCCACAGGGAGCTTCATTCCTCTCAATAAAACAACAGCTCTCCTTAAAACATTATTTGTGAAATTTTGGGGGGAGTCTTTAAAATATTGACAGTATGCTATTTTTGCCATTGTTTTCTATCTTCTTCATCATGGATTGTGTGTAAAATTAGGCTATTATTGATGTATGATTCATGCATGAGGGCGATTCATCACTAATTCGCTTTAATAAAGATACCGGCATGCATTCTGTTTTCGTGTTGCCATTGAAGTGTGGCAGAGCAATATCTTGAACTTCACTCACTTTAGCTCAAAGGGCAGAAAAGCAAAACTTTCTTGATGAAAACACAGAAGAAACAGAACAAACTTAAACCTCCATGCCATGTAAAGCTGGCAGCAATGGCTACTTTTTAAAATCTGTATTCTTATTCCTATTAATAGGAGCAATGATAAATAACAGCAAAATCAAGCGCCTTATGAACATATGTGTTGTTTCTGACCACAATAAAGGGTAAAGAAGTCCAGCAGCAATGGTGTAGTTTGTTTGCATGCCCATGTGGTCTTTATTTAGATGCTAAAAGACTTATTATTAGCAAAGCAGTCAGTGTCTTTGCTGAACATTTCTACCGGTAAGTTGATGCTGCATTGTACCAGTGCCCGTCTCAAAAACATGGAGTCGAATTTAGCTTTCATTGACAATAAACCTCAGGAGCCAATCATATCAACTCAAGGGGTGGGCAGATCTTTATCATTCTTCGGAATTGGTCTCGACTTTGAACATGTGTGGCTGAATTACTCCAACATTCCAACCATTATGTAGCACAGAGTGGTCTGAAAGTGTGTGAACAGAGCCGCAGGTGAGCTGGTGTGCTGAGGTGCAGTGAGTGGGTGAAAGCGGAGCAGGAAACTCCACAGATTTGCACTACATCTCAGTCATTTTAAGGACTGGAAGTTCAAAATATGTAACCTGACACAAAGAGATGAGTTTTCAAAGGTTTAATGAAAAAGGGCCTTAGAGAACAAACATTAGGTTAGACTCATTGCAATTTCATCAGTGCATCCTGTCCCTGCATGTAGTTCAGGTTCTTGATCTTATTGTGCTTCACAAGTGGTTTCTGTTCCCACTCAGATGCCATCCTTTTCTTTCCAAGATGTCAGTCACTTAAACTGTGTGAGCCATTCGAGTCGGAAAGAGGAGGTCAGCCTTACTCAGCATGACACCACTTGATGTGCACCAGAATTGTTGGGAATTTAGTTTCACAGGATGGTCTGAATGATGTTTCTTCTTCAAAACTAAATCTATAGTTTGTTTCCATTTTAATAAAGGTTAAAATGAGAGTGAGCTTACTGATGAATCACAGGTAGGAGATATCCCGCCCAGATTTGTCCCCATCCAGCGTTGTTATGGTGACGAGAGCCTCATGTTAGCTCTCCACTCCTGTCGCTCTCCATATCACACACACAACCGCATTCACACACGCTCATTGTAATTCTCGCTCCCTCCTGGTGTTTCCCATATGATGATGATTTAAAAGGAAAAAAAAAAAATCAGGGCATATTTGCAAATTCCACTGGTGCTCCTAGTTATAAAATTTCAATACAGCTCTTAAAACCCTCACGAAATGCAACTAAATAGTCACAGTTATGAGCTTTGCACTGTCTTGGATGAAGCTGCATGCATCTTATTCCATGCATGCACTAGCAATCTACTTTGTCATTACAGCTGATTCTGACTTCACAAAAGCATGATAATCAGTTTCATCCATCTGTTTTCTGCTAAACTGATAAATGTATATAATGCAGGAAGTAGCATTCACATCACACACTGTATGTAAAAGTGATCATAGCCTCTGGGTCTGAAAATGAAGCCAATCTGGTAATATCTTAAAGCTGCATTCTTTCTAAGAGCCAGCAGGGGGCGATTCATCTGGTTGCAAATCAGTCAGACTGCATAGAAGTTTGTAAGAAAAGGACCCTGCTTCTTCTTTGATTTATTAGCTCAGGAAGCATTTTCCCAAGTAAGGTTGTGGTCTCAATTGCTAGTACTGCATGGTGTTCATTTTTAAAAAATATTGTGCTCCCATTTAGAGTAAAATAAAAGATAAGGCAGGGTGTGTTTTAGGGCGTGGCCATCTTGTGATGGAGAAGCTGCTTCGGTATGAGAGTGCATGGTGTTCCCAGGCTTTGCATCAGGCCCCACTCTCATTTGTCTGCAGGCATCTTAGTTTTCACAAATCCAAGATGGTGACGTCCAATTTGCCAAACCAGAGGCTTCACAACGGTAGTCCACAAACCAGCGGGTGACATCACAGTGGCTGCATCCATCTTTTTATGCAGCCTATGATTCATATTAGTTTTTTTTTTAGAACTACTACCCTTCCTTTCCTGGGAAACCAAACCTCGGGGCTTAACTCTGCAGTGGTGTACACCAGTAATTCGCATTCTAACACTTTGTAATTGGTATTCTAACACTTCAGAGATGAAGTGCCGACACCCTGCTCCCATGACCCCGCATAACCACGCTTCTACCTCACACTTCGCCAAGCACGTCCACTCCTTGAAGTGTGCGCATGTGTGAATGGAGACACAAAGAAAGAGATAAAAACAGAGGGGAAAAAAAAAGCCTGAGATATGATCAGTTCATCAGCAGCTTTGTCAGTGCATCTGTCCTGTTGGTGCGCATCTGCAGCTGCTCCCTCCACTGAGCACTCAATCACTGGAATGGTTTGTGTGAAATTTTTGCGTCTGACTTTGAGCAAGAGGAATGAGTGTCTGTCAATACGTGTGTTGCAGGGCTACCCATGTGGAAGCTGATCAGCACACTGAGTGCATTAACACCAGCACTGTGTGTGTGTGTGTGTGTGTGTGTGTGTGTGGAGGATGTGTGTTGTGCATCTACACTCTACTCCTTTCGCAGCTCCTCCAGGTCATGTCACTTGTACTTGGAGTGAAGCTTTCGTGAGCTCATGCTTTTAATTTTTCAGAAGCTCATATGCCTGTTAACTTAACCTCACGCTGACCTCGCTGTTGTCAGTCTCTTTGGGCTGTCATGCCCCGCCCCGCTTTTTTTTTTTCTTCTCAACCAGCCCACAGAATGTCTCCGCGATGAATTCAGCGATAGGAATGAGACTTAATTACAGAACCAGCCTGAAAGGCTTTGGTTGTTGAATAGCACGGTAGTCCCAGCAGGGCAGATTTATGTGATAGGAGTGGTCTAGATAATGTATTATGCTGTGTTTCCTGTCCTGGTCTGTATTGGCACCTTTTAAAGCAAGGTAGTATTTTTTTTTTTCCAATTTAGCCAATATTCCTCCCATAATTAACAGTCATTATGGTGATGTTGAAATTACAGCGGCCTCATTTGAAGGTCCGCAGCACATCCCATCAATATTGTCTTTCCTCTTTCCAGTCCATTTCATAGGGTCTTTTAAATGCACAGAGAGATGGCGAGCGACAATGAAGCAAAGAGCAAAGAACAGCAGGTGCTGCTAACGTAAAGGCAGACGAAAAGGATCGTATTATTCCTCTAAACAGAGAAAACGTGGTGCCGCGGTGGCTTCTGGATTGCATCTCTGTGGAGAAGCAGCTACAGCATCGCCCTGAACTCTCCGTGTCATAGCAGATCAGAGCAGAAAGGAGTGGAAAAGGAGAGAGAACCAAGGAGGAGTGCAGGGATTGCATTTGACATTCAGCCCCCCTCTTTCCCGCCAGTCATCCATTTAACCCTGCCACCGCGGCTGGTGCAATATTAATGCCCTTAAACGCAGATGAGGTGAAAATGTGTCTGAAGGAGCGGATCCCTGCAGGGAGGGCAGCTGCAAACATGCACAGGGTTAGGAACACACACATGCACACACACACATATACTGTACAAGCACAGCCTTGGATATTTAAGTACACTGTCCATTTACATTCAGATGGTCCTTTCAGCCAGATGTAGTTTCTATACTGTACATGATCTATTCAGCAACCTGCCTCCCTAAGTGTTTGAGCAGGCTCTCTTCCTGCTGTTTGAAACTGAAACAGGCTTAGCAGAGATTTAGGGATCAAGGTGTGTTTATGTGAAATCCTAAACCAGCTCAAAAGCAGGCTATTCTGCCAAATACCCCTGAATACTTGCTCGTGTGGCTGGGCCCTTTGCACTCTGTGTGGAATGTTGATCTGAGAGGAAGAGGAGGCAGGTGAGAGGTGAGCGGTGAGGGCAGGAAATCGATTTAGTCCCATGTTCCCTGAATAATGAATAAGGCGCTGTGTCCAGAGGTTGGAGGGCTACAGTTGGACAATGCGGAAGAGATAGAAATATGTATTTTTTTTTGCATCTGAACTGCTTTGTGTTTTGCAGGATTTTATGTTAAAAGTAATACGATGTGATATCGTCTATGTTTATATCCACAATTTTTTAGAGAGATTAAATAAAGAAGAGGATAAAGGGTGTCGAGACAGCTGCTCCATGAGGCTTGCGCTCAGTGATGCTTTGAACTAAATACTGACATCAGCGTGCGAACATGCTCACACTGACAGCTCAAATGTTCTGTGTAGTAGGATTGGGTTATACAACTGAAAAGTTAGTCAAAATAAAATGTTTTACATCAGTTAGTATTGATATTTATTGCTCATTTTTTATTAAAGACTAGGAAATAAGCAGTATATTTTGGATTTAATCAATTTAGGCTATTTATCAATGAAAAACAAACAAGTACATTTACACTCGTAAATGATGATACATGAATGATCTCTCCTTAACACCCATTAAATAAAGGAAGGAAGTAAAACATGGAGGGGCATGGAGAACGGCCAGGGTGAAGCCTTCACGCTGCGTTGAGATCAAGGTTTCTAGTAGCTATTCTGTACCAGATGTCAGGTTGTGACAAGTTGTTTATGAGCAAGGGAGGGAGCACACTTAGGGTCTTTTCCCGGAATCGAATTTTGCGTTTTAGCCGTACGTTTTAAGAGTGGATTCAGTTAAACTTAATTCAGTTTAGTTCAATTCAAGTCATTTCAGTTCAGTTCAGTTCAGTTCAGTTCACTTGAATTCTGTTTTTATTGTGCAAATTTCCCCTTGTAGGACTAATAAGGGATATTCTATTCTATTCTACTGCCAATTTACAACATATGTCATCTCATAGCACTTTGCATAGTAAGGTGAAGACCGTACAAATTTTAAGCAGACAACAGAGAACCCAACAATTCAAAGTGCCCTTTAAGCTACCTATGAGCAAGCAGTCAGCAACAGTGGGAAGGAAACAAAAAATCCTCCTTTAACGGGGAGGAAATAAATACCTGTGACAGAACCAGGCTCAGGGAAGGTGGCCATCTGCCTCAACCGGTTGGGGTGAGAGTGGGCATGAGAGGAGTGGGGTAATGGTTAGGTGGGGATAGCAGATGGAGGACAGATAAATAATACAAAAGAGAGCAATGAACATTTTGTAGATCAGTGAGCACAGCAACTGCAGATCTGAGATGTGTAGCTCCACATCCAGACACACCTGCAGAAAGAACAGAGAAATTCGGGGAACACACAAAGTTAGTGTCATGTAATGGTGATGTTTAAATGTATGGAAGAGAAAGAGAGAGGAGAGGAGAGGAGAGGAGAGGTGCTCAGTGCAGCATTGGAAGTTCACCAGCAGCCTAAACCTGTAGCCGTGTGTAAGGTAAGAGACAGCTCAGGAAGTGATAGAGAAAGCAAGTAAAAACCAGGGTGAAACTGCCGCATTGCGCAAAGGTTAAAGTTCCTAGTAGCTGACCTAGATGTTCCCAAACAGAGATTCTGCTCTGGCCTCAGCAACACCCTGATATTAAGTCCATCAACTCTTGGAGCAAGCGGCTGGGAGTTTGACGCTTAAGTGCAGCTCGTCGGGGATACAGTGTAGTCAGTGGTTTTAGACTGCAAAGGCGGTCTCTGCTGGCATGGATGGAGACAACGAGACAGACTAGACACAGTCAGACACAGCCAGTCAATGCCGAAGAAGACAGAAGGGAAGGAGACTCCATTATCAGGATATACTGGTTGTTTATGAGCAAGGAAGGCAGATTGAATCCAAAGCTTTTAAGTGAAACTTTCAAGCATTCTATAGAACAGTCGTCTTATTGCTTCTTGATGTAGTTTTCTATCATCGGTGCATATCGCTCTCATTTTATTGTCCAAGTCTAGTGGTAGCAAAGTAATGTATAGAAGGAATGTCATTAGCTTTAAAAGTACTAAGTAATGAACTGAAGTATTACACAGTTTACAGCTTTGGCCTGATGGATGGGTGTAGAGGAAGAATCAAGGTCAACATTGAAGTCAATTCAGTAGTTCATCTAGGCCAAAGTGGTGGACAGATCATTTGACTATCAATTCCATTTCTTGAGCCATTCTGGCAGCAAGGCTAAAGAAAGGCCAATGTTAGCATTTGCTTAACATTGGAGGAACACCACCATGGATACACAAGTGCAGTCAGGGTTACATGACCTCCACAGCACAGTCCTTTAGGGAGTAGAATAACACAGTACTTCTGTGAGGAAGGGCCACACCTCTTAGCCCAAAGCCAAACCCCAACCTTTAGTTCATGCTCCTCTGCGCAGAGTGAATAAGAGTCCCACTTTGCTGCTGGTGCTTGACAAAGTGGCCACAAACTGCCCACTGGACGACTTTTCTGTGCTCAGTAACAGCTTGTGCCCCCCAGTAATTTTGTATTCTGTTTTATTCTGTGAAAAAGCATGTTTGGGGCATCTCAGGGGTTGATGGAAGTAGTTGTGTCAGGGAGGGGAAGTGCCAAACAAGAGAACAGCGGTCTTTGGGGAGAGTGAGCTCAAAACAACTTTGAAATACTCTGCAACCTTAACTGTTTCTGTCAAAAGAGGAAGTTATTCTATACCCCAAATACTTACCATTAAGCCCCCACTGAACCTCTGGGAGCACTCTTCTGTCACCATCGCCCTTGGCTGGCTTTTAGGGGGTGTTTTGCTTCAATGTTTTATTGACATGTGGGTTAAAAAAATAGCAGCATGTTCAATTGCGCAAGTGAAATTTAACAGATTTGAACTTGTGACACTCTGGAGTGTGAGAGGGGGGGAAATGTGGGAAGGCTTTCAGCTGGGTGGGGTCGTGCCAGTATACTGAATGAAGTCAACTCTTTGTGCTCAGTGCTGCTCAAACCATCTTTCCACCACAGTGAGCTCAAATCACAGTACAAATACTCACCTTAAAAACCCCTTTTTCAACCCCAACGCCTCAGAAAACGCTTTCTGTTTAAAGCGATGCCCTGTGACTGACCTCCTCTACCTTTTCACAGCTTCCTTACACACATGCCTCTATCACAATTACTTTCACTTCGAAACACACACGGAAACACATGCATGCACACACATAAGCTCTCGTGAGCATGTTTCTTGCACCGACAATGGTGATAGGACGGCAAAGAACAGGGCTAATATTGGCTCTTAATATTTGATGTTCTGAGCAGAGCTTAGTGTGTATTTTTCATCAGGATGTTCCTCACTGTCTCTCCTGCTCTGCCTTTCTTGCTGCGTCTCAGGTCAGAGATTGTAAAGAGACATTAGATTGCTTAAAGAAATAGATGGTGCCGTGTAATCTGCTTATATCATTGATTTATCTTTTTATCCAATTCCTTTTGTAACCTTACTCCAGGCTATATGTCTTCATAGTGAGAAGCTACACTTTCTTAAATGTTTATCGACATCGTCTCTACATATTCAATTAACAGTCAGTAGGTATTGTAGGACAGGTATCGCCATGAATTTCATCGCTTGCTGTGTTTGAATTTGCTGCTGGGGCTCCCTCTTTTCATAGAAAGTTGTCAAAAATCCAGAGCTTTTTTTTTTTTTTTCTGTTCAAAGAATCCCAGAAGACACAGTATTTGATGTCATTGTTTGTTGCAAGAAGCAGAGCACTGTGTGCTGTAGCCCAAATAATTGGTGGAGGATTCTCAGCAGGGGAAGGTAAACTGAAAGTGACACCAGGGTGGAAAGCTCGGCATGATGCCGTCTTCCTTTCAGCACTTCAGCTAAAACTACAGACCCTCTACAATTCCACGGTAACACAAGTGAGAGCTCCCTGACTGAAGGAGCGGAGGGCCTTTGGCAGACCCAAACGCTGATTCCCCGCTCTCTTCCCATTAATCTTTTATATCCCAGGCTAAATATGAGGCGAGTTGATGTGACGCTGCGTCTGTGTCGGGGGCAGACTGAGGAGAGGAGGAGGCCTGCTGAGGTTAAGTGCTCTGGTGTCTGAGACTCAGGGGACGTGAGGAGGAGAGCGAGGGAGGGAGGGCTGCATTCTGGGGGAAATTGAGGGTGAGAGAAGAGGAGACCGAGGACAACTGAAAGATCATCCCAGGAGGGGAGACCTCAAAGCTGGGGTGAGGTTTTATGAGTTTGGCCTCCGTGCCACACGTGTGCATGCTTACACAGACTCATGCACAGACACGCAGACATACAGGTGGTGAGCCCGAAACAAAAGCTCGCCTGATCCAAGCACCTCTCATGTTTCTGTCCTTAATAATCCCTGGGCTCCTTCTCAGAAAGGGGTACAGCCATAATATTCTGGCTATTGTATTCCAAGTGAAGTTGTACATTTTTAGAATTCTTACAGCAGTGGTTTTGATTTCTGGGCTACTGCAGAACTTCATGGGGTGCTGCTACGGCGCTGCAGCTTTCTCAGAGCGCTATCTGAATCTATTGTTACCGAAATTTGAAACGAGTACTGGGGATGCGGTGGAGCATACAGTAACTCTTGCTGTCTCTTACTTTGTCTCTTGCTCTGCACCTCTGCACACACACAAGCTCGTACACACAAACACACACAAACACACACAAACACACGATATGGCAAAAATCCCTGCTGTGATGCGAGATTGTATGTTAAGAGTTGCCGATTGAAGCTTATGCCTGCGTCTCCTTGTGTTTATGAGCGTGTACGCATGAAGAGGGACGCAACGCAGCAGAATGCACCCTGATCATCATATCAAAACAATAATGAGACGAAAAGTCAACATTGTTCTCTGCCACGCTCCATTAACAACAGCAGAATCCATAATCGTATTCATTTTCAAGCAGCTTTATTTAATAAAGTGGAATAGGCCTGGTACCTCCATTACCATAATGCTACTTAACATTAATCTTGGTCATTAAAGAAGACTCATACACAATCCCCAGGCATCCGAGTCATAGGAATTAGGGATGAACTGCGGGGAAAGAAGTGCTTATAACTGTAATAATGTGTTTGCCCCTGTTTTTCAAACAGGGACTCTTTGCAAAAAAAAAATTTCCACAGATTCTTAATGTATCTGGAAGTATTGATGCTGCCAACCATGACTTGGAGGTGAGGTTTTGATCTTCTGCTGTGGATGTAAACAACTCATTAGGAAGAGAGCAGGATGCCTGCTGACTGGCAGGGACAGCAGGGGTGCCGGGGATAGCTGGGAACATGTTAACTATCTCGCTATCACTATCTCTCCTCATGATTATCCTCTATTCCACTTTCATCCGCTCATCAGCCACCAGAGGCTTACTTTAGGAGATGTGGGGATATAATTGTGTCTTACTCACAATACCCACTTCTTCTTTCTCGCTCCTCTTTACCTGGTGATTGAGACTGAACCTGCTTTCAACTCCCCGTGTTTCTCCCGCTCGTACTGTTTCAGATATCCCTTTATTCCACCTTCTCACCTCTAGCTTTTTCTCCCTTGCTGGGCTGTCTCCTCTCACACATTCGTGCTCTCTTAATCAATAACCCCCCTAGCTGCTTCTCAGCATTCTGCATTTCCTCCTGCTCCCTGTGTCTCACTTTTCCTTTGAAGAGGATGTCAGACAGTCTTTCCTCATATGGAGCCATTTTCATTCGGCTTCATCACTCCAGAGGCATGACCTCTCCGCGTACCTCTGCGGTATCTCTTCATTGCCTTTGTATCTGCAATTCTCGCTGAGTCACTCCTCCTCTTTTAGGAGCTCAAAAACGAAGAAATTGGGTGGTCACTCAAGGCTCCTGCCTCATCCAGGGGGACAGCAATCAGCCATTTTTGATTACTGTAACTTCTTTAACGGGAAACGTTGCAAATTTTACATTGTGGTTTATTGCACTTGTGCTTTGTAACATCCCAGGCAGCCCCTGAGCAAATCAAGTTGACCCCAAAAACCTGAGAAACATGTTGCCTTCATTAGATATTCCCAAAGTTCTCACCAGCTAAGCGTAGTGAAAAAACACATTTTTGAGTAATGCTACACTTCAACCGAGAAGCAGACTTACAAATCCATATTTACTGCTGCTATGATCAATAATTAGTGCTCTCACCAAGCGAAAATAGTTGCCACTGGTGATGCATTGATTGGAAGTAATAGTTCATGCATGCTAATGAGTCTTCTGATCCATAAAAGAAGAGCTTTAAAGTCTGAGTTTTACAATGAAGATGTCGATACTGATATCTGGGCAGCCCGAGGAGGACATGAGGTACAACTTTTTTTCTTTTCTTGGATGATTGTAGCATAACATTTTTCTTGATCTTTGCTAATGCTAGCGTTTATACGAGTTAACAGTGACTCCTCTGCTTCTGATGTGTTTTTTTTCCATCCATCCTGATCCTCCTTTCATTCAACAGTATGCTTAGTCGAGTTGTCTTCTGTCCCTGCTACCTCCTGCCAGTGACTTGAGCAGGGATTAGTGTCTCTTTGTCCCGCTGACTGGCAGCTCGGAGTCTGTGACAGACCTGAGAGGCACCGGAGCCCCATCAGATCAACCACCCTAATTAACTTGTTTAAACAAACTGGGAGCGAGAGTCGGGAGAAAAGCTTTCAGTCCCCTTCAAAAAGCCATTAAAAGGGAATACCGAGGGGGGGAGACAAGTGACACAAATGGGGTGGTGTGCAGTTTTATCGATGGCCTGGAACCTGAGTCTTTTGTGTTTGCATGTGTGTTTATGTGCTGGAGGATTATGGCGTCCTGTGTTTACGGCCCAGGTCGGCCCAGGAATGAGGAGCCTTCTGAAGAATCCCAGACGAGAGCAACTTAACCGCTGACCCCTGTGTACTGAACCCAATTAGAGATCGCAAACACAGATTCTAGAGAGAAAAGGATACAGATAATACAGGGAGGGTCAAACAGACAGCCAATATTAACTCCATTTAGCTTTGTTGCTCACCTTCTTTCATACCCAATGAATCAGCCGTTTTGTTTCTGCTCCCAGACCTCTGCATGAGTTTGCTTCTTGAGGCTGTGCACACAGTGATATAATGTAAGTGTCTCTTACCAAGCTGTTTTTTTGATGCAGCCACAGGTTTTGCAGCAATGATTAGCTCTGTTGTATCTGACTGAAGCTTCGTTATAAAGTCCCATCCGTATTGTCACAGCCCGCGCTAATGAGCTCAACTTATCACCGCTGCAACAAACTCTTGCATAACAAACACGAACCGTCGCTGTGTTGTGTATATATATATATATATATATATATATATATATATATATATATATGCCGCGTGTTACCTTTTTCTTCCTGCTTTCTCTGCGCAGTGCATGCACGTCTGTGTGTGTCTGTGATTGCTGGAATTGTAATTAGAGGAAGGGCTATTATCCAGTAAAGATGTTTTCCCTCACAGACCAGCGGAACACTCGCCTTGGGGATTTTGCAGCACTGAGAGTTAATAATAGAAACGTTCAGGCTGAGTAAAGGCAGCATTTCCACGGGGTTTCGTTTAGTAATAAAAAGCCCCCTGTCAGTATGCAGTGGACAATCGCAGTACTGGCACACACACAGAGAACATTGCTGTCAGAAAATGGCAAAGAGTTGTTGTTGTTGTTTTTTTTTTTAAATCTTCGACTGTGACACTCATGTCTAGACCTAAAATCAACAACTCTTCCTTTAAAAAAATGTATTTACCTACCGAAATGTATCTGGCACCACATTAGATCTGGCAACTTACACTACAAATGGCCGTATGGTGTTATTACAGCATAGAAAATACACAAACAGATGCACAGAGACAGACGGGAGACTGAGCCACGTTAGAGTCGCAGGGATGCCTCAGTGTGATGTATGGTCTTCATTTCCCCCCCATGGGCCATCTCCAGCTCGGCATCAGCCATAAGACAGACAGAGGAAATGAACGCGGGGGAATTTATCTCCCATGCTGGCATTGTTTCTGCCTGGTGAGCTCTGAATTAACACATTTATTAAAGTGCTGGGTTGAGACCTCCACTTATTACGGGGCAGAACTGCTGAGCAGGGATTGTGTGTTATGTGTTTTGTTGAAGCGCAAATTGAAACGAAAGCTCTAGATTAGAGAATTAAAAGGTTGGAAAATTAAAAGGAGGCTATCATTACACACATCATCTATGTATTTATATGCCAATACCACTGACACACACACACACACACACACACAGCAATGGAACTCGTGTGTGAATTTGTGTGCTTGTTCGTATGCAATGACTCAATTTGGATGGTGTTGTATGGTCTTAAAGTACTCACCTTTTACTTGTCTTTCTAAGTGATTGGAAAACAGTTTTACACGTATGTCAGCGTCGATGCAGAATAACACAGGAAGCAGCTTGCTATCAAAATGTGCCACTTGAAAGAAGATTGTACTGAAAGACACATGTGGACAGCAGAGATTTTAGCTTGCAGGACAGCGTGGAGCATTTTCTGTTGTTTTTGAGCAATATTTTTATCCCAGCTGCATGATGGTTAAGACAAAGTGGCACATCGGTGCAAATTTGAGCAGAATTTGGCACGAAACGGGAATAATAAATTACATATTCATACAGTTTGGGCATGCTGAATTTGTGTGTTAGATAATCTCTTGGCAGGTTAATGGGTATTAAATGGCTCCATTGTACAAAAAGCACTTGCACAAAGGAAGGTTGAACACAGCTGAAATCACAGGGCAGGTCTGAATCCTCAGGCACTCCAGCCAGTCACAATCACCCTCTCACACAGGCAACTAATTAAGACCCCCTGACAGAGCTTTAAGTAGGTGGCAACAGTTCCCCTTATAAACATTCATCCTTTAACCTGATTGGAGAATCCCTCAGTAGCTCCCCACCAAACAAGTGTCAACAGTTAAGAGCGGGAGTGGGCCAGGAAATACTCCTGATTAATGATTGGATCGGCTCATAAACTCAGAAAGCAGGTTTGCCAGCAGTTGAAAACAACTACACTGATTTTTGATCAGACTCAGATGTGCAGGCCTGGTGGTATGGAACTCTTTCTTGGTCTCTCTCTCTCATTTCCTGTGGTGTTTCCTGCTCTTTTCCCAGTCACTGTACTGCCTCTGTCTTGGAGCTGGAAGGTAAAGCAGTAGCTTTGATTTGATGCCTGAGCAGCAGTCTTTTCCCTCCAGCCCTCTTTTCTCCTCCGCCATGGACTGATATCTCAGGGGCACCTCATCTCCTGTCTCCCTCGCTCCTTCATCTACCGCACCTCCACCTCTGGCCCTACGGCTGCTGCAGTCAGCCAGGCTAATGGAGCCACTTACTGCCCCTTTAAATCTTAACTGTGCTGGTTAACCCTTTATTGATGTTCCTAGACCCCTCAGCTGCCTGCAGGCTGGCCAGACTGTAAATCTACTACCTGGGCTTGATCACCTGCTCGCAGGGAGCCTTTGAGTGAAGGCAGGCTTGGTCATTAGACAAAAAGAAAAAAAAATGTAACTACAACCATTTGTCAAAAACAGAACAGCGATGTGCTTTTTCCTGCAAGCCCTTTGTTCTGCTTGCCACTTGAGATGGGACATGTTGAACACGTGGAACATTTTGTGGTTTGCCAATTTACACAATGACATGGAAGTTAAAATGAGTTCTCGACTGTGCCGATGTACCCTCATATCTGTATCTAATTTGTGTTAGCTTGAGGCTTTTCTTCTTGTTTATTGTGAGTGCTTTCGGTGACGAGCTGGCAGTGATGAGCCACATCCCAATCTAACCCTTGTGTCTCTGCATCAAATGGATCAGCCTCAGTGGCAATGGGTAATCTGATCACAAAGCTAAGGATGCATCCACATTAGCTGTAATCTTATGAGGCCCATTCAATGTGATGTAAGCGAGAGTTAAATGGGGAAAAGATGAGAAAAGAGGGAGAAAAGTGTGTAAGAGGGTTGGTTGTGAGTGAACAATGACAGGCATCTAGATCATACGTCTCGGATCATTTCACCTTCCATATTGGAGTTTATGGTTTGTAGATTCTACTGCAGTAAAGAACGTCTTTTCAGAGGCAGATGTTAGCCTTTGATTGATTCCTTCTCCACCGTAGAGCATCTCGCAGATGCTCACAGATGCTCACTCCGTGTTCCTTGACTGTTTGTAATACAGAGACACACTTAAGGCTTAAAACTATCAGCAGATCTCCCTCGAGGCACAAGGAGCTTTATGTTGTCTGGAGTGCTTGTCCAAATATCTAATAACCCATCTTTGGTCTTTAGGCGATATCCCACCCTCATCCCGCTCATATCTGTTTTCCCCTTGAGGCCTTGGATAGAGGGGTAATGTGGTTCCCTATAGGAAAATATGCTGGGTCACATGCAATATCACAGCTGTACCACCTCCACTGGTCTTCATGCAAGTATATCTACATGAAAGGCGGCCTCAACTGTGGCCCAATAAACTCCACAAGAGTGCTTCTTTTCCTTTTTTCTCCCGTTTCGCAGCCTGCCCTCCGCTCTAAAGGCCAGCCGTATCCTTTTACCTCAGGCAAAGTTGGTCTGATGGTCTGGGACATGTTAGCCAGCTGCCAAATGAAAGGGGATAAATCACACAAATGAAAACAAATAGAGCCAGGCCTGCTTAACTCTAATTAAAGCCGGTTCCCGTACTCTGTAAACTCTGCTGTGTTCTAACATACTTGACAGTGCTCCCGGAAACATGTGTTCCTCCTGAATTCCTCCATCTCTGAAACAGAGCCATGTGTGGCTGCATGGGGGGGCAGGGTATGAGTTTCAAGGGCGCTCACTCTTTCTTTTGTGGACTCGATCTCAGCCCAGAATGTAAAGCGTGTTATCGTTTTAAACTCTTATGATACACTGCAGTATGTTTGTATGCAATTGGAAAGTATGTTCTTGTACTAATTTGTGTTTTTCCCTCTCTTTTCTCTATTGCATATTCTCCTGTGTCGGGTGATTCTACTGCATAAAGGTAAGCATATTCCAAAAAAAGTATTTCTGCTACACTCTTCTTCTCCTTCTGTATGTTTGCAGAACTCACCAGTATGAATTGCACATGCACAGAAAACATTGCATAGCTGAAAACCCAGAATAATGAGCATTGGTTCGCTACTAAGTTAGTGGGCTGAAGGCATCGACCTTCGTGAACCGACCCCTGCACACGGCATGTGTCACTCCGCATTACTCACACTTTCTCATTTATATTATAATGTCTGTTTCGGGCACAGTTTCATTTGTAATAGGTCTATTCAGGGAGATGGGAATGTTAGCTGTGACTTCTTTATGTGTGTGTGTGTGTGTGCTTCATCACAAATCAAATACTACATTTGGAGGTGGAATAGATCAAAGATGTTTTTTTTGTTTTTTTTTAGATTTTCTTATTCACCCAGGGTGAATGAGACAGAAGTGAACCTGTATGGTTCTTGTGATATGAGAATGAGACAGTGGATTAGAGTTTCCTCAGAAACACCTCAGGTAGATAGATGTCTGTTCAGCGCCACATTCTTATCTGAAGCCCACTGGTTAGTTGAAAGAAAATATCAAGTTGTCGCTCTCCGTAATCCTCCTCATCGCAGAGCTCAGAGGCGCCTCTCTAGTTGACTGTAAAGCCAAGGGAGTGTCTCAGTTGTCGTACAGCGGGAGGCAAAAGTGCCCTCCAGAAACAACGATTTCTGCTCTGCCAGGATGTATCTGTACACTGCTGCACAGGGAAAACAGGAAGGCTCACTGACCCATAGACCAGTTCAATTAGCATTCGCCAACGACACCTGCTCGCACCAGGCGCTCGCAGTGCTAGTGTGTGCATGCGTATTTGTGTGTGTGTGTGTGTGTTTTGCTGGTATTACTGCACATCTCCATTAAATATTAAAACATAAGGCTGGGAGTGCACTGGCATAGGCCTCCTGTTCCCCTTTCTCATCAAAAATGAAAGGACAGCAAAGTATTTTGAAGATGGAAAAAGAAGTGGTAAGATGAGAGGGTTGTACAAAGGCAAACGGGGATGTATGCACATGTTGTGTAAGAAAAACAGTCGTAAGAGGAAATATTAGGTGGAAGTAATAATTAAGCTAAAAGCTTTAGCTCACAAATGATAAAAGTAAGGCTTTCTGCTACAGCTCGTGGTGTGTGTTTTTGAGTTTTAGCGTTGTAGATGTAGACTTTGTAGCACCTGCTTCCGCACAGAGTCGGTTTCAACCTGAAGCGCAGAGAGGAAAAGACAGATAGGGTGTTGTGAAAAGAGAGTCAAAGGTCAGAAAGTGGAGCCACCCAGCTCATAATGACTTTAACCTCTGACTCGGAGCCATGTCATGAGTCGTCTCTTAATGCTGCCTGACTGACAGCTCGGCAGCCCTTCACATTCTTAAATCTGTGTCTCTAGTAGAAAGAAGAAAAGCTCAAATTTATGCAAATTTAAATCCAGATTACAATAGTTGTAAATGACTGTAACCCATCAATGTTCTAATTCACTCGCGTCTTTGTACTCTGTGCTTTTCACACAGTCTTCTGATTTCAAATGCATTGTCACCATGATGCAAAATGCTGAAAGCTTTTTTCCAGGAAGTGCCCTACTGTAGCCTGGCATTTGTGCTTTCTTGGAGCTAGCAGTCCCAGCTTTCTCTCTAATGGAACAGAGGACTTCAAACGTGACTAATTGTTATCTATTTGTTTGTTAATGTGCCTCTTGTTTGGTACTTGGGAACAGATGTGCCTGATGAGCTTTGTGAAGTGGCAGAGATATGCAGTGGGATGAGCCTAATCAGTAGCACAATTATAAGTTGTGGAGTACATCATCTGCTTGAGCTGAGGGAGAAAATGAAACTGTTGTTTTTCATTTGCTGTACACAACACGCCTTGGGCACGTCCCCTTTCACAGTTTGAGATTCCGCAAGTTTGCAAGAAGACAAAGGCGACTGTTTGCTTCAGCAGGTGAAGCATTAAGAATAACTGATAGGAGTGTGTTGCAGAACATCTGGCCTATAACCTGAGCAGCCTGTACAAAAAAAAAAACCTGACAAGAGAGGAAGAAGAGGAGGAGTGTAGCGAGATGTGGAATTGAAATTAGGATGGATCTGTTGTTGTGGGATGAAGGGTGGTGACATACTCCCTGACCTCCTATCTGACCCTGTGTGGTGATGCTTGAAGCCTTCTGTGAAGGTAATAACCTCAGAGCTCAGCGTGATCGAAACCTTGTGCTCCAACAGGAAGGTCTTTGAACACCTACTGGGTCAGCTATTGTTGAAGATGTTCAAATCATGGAGCATAGTTGGTTGTTTTTCCTGATTTTCTTCTTGTAGATGCACACATTAAACACAAAATCACTTATTTTAAAAAGCTGGTAAATTACATAGTGTGGACTTGGTCAATCCTCTGCAGCCACAAACCAACAGGTAGGTTAGAAAAGCACGTTTTCTGTAAGAAAACCACAAAAAATACACCAAAAATAGCATCCAGACACTTTATAAGGAGAAAAAAAATTCTGATTTTCAATTTCCCGACTGTCATTCAACCTATCATGTGACAACCGGTACCATCTCTTAACTTCACCAAATCTAAGCTTAAAATAATGATCATTCATCATGATCACTTTATCTCTTTACATATCATGCCCAAAATAAACCATTTGTATGAACCAGATTCTGTAAAAGCAAAAATTAGATTTTCCTCAGTGCAGTTTTGGAGCTCTCTTTGATTTAGCTGCAATCAAAAGTAATTTGACAAAGATGTAGGGACTTGTCGGCTGAAAAGGGGGTTGTGCTTAGACAGAGCAGATAGGAGAAAAGCATGGAAACAGCTTCACAGTTTAATTATTAAATACATCTTTAGTGTGTAAAGTCTCCGTTTGTCTACACTTGAAAAAGTGCTGTATTTTGGTTTTAGCTTTTGTTAAATGAAAGAAATGTCACTTTCCTGTCTTTGCTTTTTTCTGATTTGTGGCATCATGATTGTGTTTTAATGCACAGAAGACATTTTAAGGGTTCTCTACTTGTTGCCCTGAGTGTAGTGTTTTCATTAGCATACAGGATTTTAAATTGCTGTGAAAAATTTGGCCACAATGGTAGAAATTTGGCAGAAAAAGGAACAGCCGGAAACTGTGTTTAAGTTCAAAGGGTTAGGGAATTAAATGTGTATTTTATAGCCTAATCCTTTATGAGAATATTTTTGTTTCATTTTGTTTCCTGGGTGACCTCCCATAATTGTAATGCTATTAACGGACTCTTAAGCTTATTATTGTCTTCTTAATATGGTAAAATAAATACATTCTCCCTCAAAAAAAGTGTTTACAGCATATTTCATCAGGCAAGGACCGGTTTGTGGCCTTGACCACACTAATATGGGTGTTTTTTTTTTCAGCCAATATTTCCCCCTCCTTTATAAAGATATCTTTGCACAAATACAGCATTTTACAAAACATCTCTGTACACAGGAGAACACAAAAACAACTACAAACGCTCTAACAAGCATGCCGGAGCAGTCGACATCAGTGATACATCAGACACCAGAGAAGACTGTCCTTTCATTGTTTCTGGTGGACTTTAAACAGCAGATCCTGTGGAGCAAGTACAGCAGACAGAGAGGCTTTCGGCTGCCAGTGAAGAGGCACAGTGACGCCAAGTTAAGCTGTAAACTTGTAATTGCTGGTGCCATCCAAACGTGCACACATGCTCACGTGCACATTACACGAAGCAACAGTGGTCATGTGCGAGTTAAAGTGCGACATTATCGCTTTAGAAACTCTCAATTTTACACATTCACAAAGATGCATTATAAACCAGGGTTTTAAAAATCTTCACCTTATTAGCTGTCTGTCTGAGTGGCCTAAAACACTGTTTGCATATGGATGAGAGGCCGTAACATGGATTAAATATCAGTCACTGGTGTGGGCTAAGCCTGTGTGTACGGGTTTAGATTTCATTCCAGCAGATCGCGCCGATTTTACCCCAATTTATTTATTTATTTTCAGCCTGAGTGTGTGGCTTTTGGTGCTCTACGATCACGCATGAGGTCCTGGATGACCCGCTAAAATGTGCCGAGTTGTGTTTTAGCAGCACACAGTCGCCTCTTTCACTGCTGCAGTGCACATTTTAAACTGTGTGATCTCACATAGAAGACATAGCACGTTTCATATCATCCAGATCAAGACAATCTACAATATTCATCAAAAACATCCCCCCAAAGGCATTTTTGTATTTGGATGTTTTGGGTAGAGTTGCATTATTAAGATATTATGAGACGCGTGTTAGCTCATTCCCTGGTTAATTTATCGTGCTTGTGTCTGTTTGTAAGAGGAGCAAATCACTTATTGTCGAGTCCCTGTGTGGTTAAGGAAATGCTGATTCACCTTTTACTTTAAGGTTATGCCTCTTGTTCTAAATTTAATACTATTAGGAAAAAAGAGATATACAGTTTGTGGATTTGTTCGGTGTTGTTTCGTGTCTCCTGTTAACCTCTGAGAAGGAGAGAGTCTTTACTGCTTTTAAAGAATTTACACTTTTGCATTGATTTGTACCTCCTTGAGTGTCTTCCAGTGAATTCAGCAAAGAGGCTTTTCATACTGCATGGACAATAACTTTCATTTAATCTGTCTAGTCTTTATTTCATTTTGTTAAAATTTGAATCGGGTCATACATGTCACTTTTCAGGATTTCCATCAAAATGTAATATTATTTTCACTTTTTAACTTTCTGTTTTGGTTATTCTTACCACTCGGTATCAAAGAGTGAATAGGAGAAATGTATTACCTTGGACTTTTTCCAAGGAATGAATGCACAACACTTCCATCTAGTCTGAAGTTGAGACTGTTAAAGGTGAAGTCCAGCCAGTAATATAAATCAGTTGCTTCTTTTTTGGCACCTACAGCATGATTACAGCTCAGAGCAGAAGTAGGCTTGAAATTAGGCTTTCCATGTGTAAGAACAGGGTGCATGGTTTTTCTCCTCCATCCCTGATTACGGTGATAGAAACACCAAACTGAACCTCATCAGAGAGCCAAATTCAGATTCCTCCAACGGAACACAAATCTCTGCAGGCTGTCTGCAAAGGCCACACATTTAAATTGCATTTTTACCGCACAACACATCGGAGCCTAACACGCTTCACACCACTTCCGTGTTCTGATTGCAGAGAGGACGCTTTGCTGTATGTGATGAGATTTTGATACGAGTGTGTATGCAATGCATTCTGCTGTGTTTGTGTACGCGTCTGTGGATGTACTGACACGCCTGCAGATGATACGTTTTGTGCAAGTTTTAGTTTGCATGTTGCAAAGTGTAAAAATCCCTCTTTGTGGAGTGTGATATGCTGAGTGTGCCCCCAGCAGTAGGAGATAATGGCAGCAGACAGAGGCTAATGTACAGTCCTATAAACAGTAATGGATCCAGTGGGGATACAGAAGTGATATGAAACTTGTAGGCCACTCTCGTGCCGTATTGCCGTAATATGGTGCTGTCGATGCAGTACATGGCACATGATAGGCAAGAATATTTAGAGGAACAGCAGGATTATGACATGACTATATTAAAAAGACATTAGGAAAATATGACCCAGGCGCTGGGAGAGGCTCAGTGCTGAGCTGCAGTCCCTTTGTCATTACATGGAACATCATTTTTGGATTTTAATAGTTGTGTAGGAGATAGGATGTGAAATGATGCTGCTTCTATCAGTCTCCCCCATAGAACTGTACCATTAATCCAAGTGTCCATTCTTTATTCCACCTATTATGAACACAACACAGTCTAAGAGGAAGAACACAAAGCCTCAGGTATTCTTTATATGCGCTTCACGGCAAAATCTGGGCTTTGCATACTCTCAGTGATTATAGCAAGAAAAAAGTTATGATAATGTTTAGGGTATTCAGGGACAGTGGTGCTCGCATGGCCAGAAACGCCATTAATCATTCTGTCGAGGATGGAGGGAGGCAGGGCCGGAGGGGCGAGGGGCGGGGGTTGATTTGGAAGGGGGGTCGGCGTTGGGGGGGCAGTGACAGTTTGGCAAGGTGATGTGAGCTGAACTACTAGCCCGTGGAGAAGTCCCGCCCCCCCCCTCATTTCCCCCGATATCACGCCGTCTCTCCCTCAGTAGCCACCACTCTCGTTCTCTCTGTCACCTTCTTCTGTCTTTTCACCTCCTCTATTAAGGCACTGTGTTTACCTCCCGGCGTGTTTCTCCTGGGCCCCACTGTCACTCACACCACTGAGTGTTCGACCCCACGCGTCACACAGAGATACACTGAGTTTTGAAGTGTATATGGAGTTTAGGTGCAGTATATATACACAATGTGAGAAGACCAATAATGTGAGGATTGATATAATAAATCTCTCATCAAGATGTAATATCCATCATTTTTCTGTTTATTGGTATTGTTATTTTTATTCACAAATTATCACTAAACAGGTCAATATATAATTGGACTTTTTGTATCATAGTTGACATTTTTGCTGTTTTCAGGCCTAAAATCAACATGGCCGCCTATAACCAAACACCACATTCTATTTTTACAGAAATATTCTTCTAAATATTATATATACATTTGAGTGAAAATTAAATTGAAAGTTATTTATAAAGATATTGTAGTAAACCTGTTGACATGCCATAAATCCACATTTGATTCACACAGTACTTTATCTTAAATAACTCAGAAAGTCTTGGAGTCTTCCAGTCTTTTCTTCAGGAGGAAATGACATCATGTGGAGCAGGTCATGTGATCTGGAATTAACACACTTCCTTGAGAGGCCCTTTTGTAATGGGTAACTTAGCTGAAAGTGATTTCTCGGACACAGATGCAATTTATTTTCCATATAAAATTTGATATATTGCCAAAAAATAAATATCTGTCATGATTATCTCAACTTGATAAAAAGAACACTATCAAAACTATTTTTGAATAAGCTCATTTTGTGATTGTTTATCTAATTAGAAGGTGGTTGTTATATTCGGACAGTTTAGTTGACACTCATTTGTTATTAATAAGTGATTGCTTCCATAATAAATAATTATATAATTCATAAAGACATGATCATAATAAACACAGAAAACATTAGCTATTTTCTTTGCTTTTAATAAAAGTGTATGGAAGATATATCCCATGAAATTCAAAGGTCCTTCAATTATGTAGTGACCCAAACACTTAAAATGCACTACTCTCTTTCTGCTGTCACTCAAGCAGTGTCCTGCCTACAGCTCTATCTGATTTGCTGCATGCCACAAGTGACAGCCAATCACAGAAAGCTTTTGTTTCACTGCAGCTCCAGTGAACTGGCAAAGCTGTGCTTGGAAGGTGAGTTAGCAAACACTGTTGAAGCTGTAATTAATACCGCAGTCTTCCATCAGTGTGCCTTGTTTATCTGTTACAGACACCATGTTGGTGTCGGTGCAGCTGGAACTTATTCTGCTAACATTGCTAGGCTAAGGCTATTGCTAAGAGGCTTGTTGTGCCTTTCAGCCTGTGGCTAATGCTATCTGAAGTTCTGTACCATTTTTCTAGATCAAAATCAACTTTAACTATCCGTTTTAACTGACTAGTGGTCTGCAGGGTGTCTTTCACTCTCTATCAGCTGAGATAGGCCGTTCACAGGATAGAATGGGTTCAGCAAATGGATGGATGGATGGATCCATCATCTAGATGCTGATCAGATCAACATGTCTATAGATTTTTGCATGTTTGTTCATCTTTGGGTGCATTCAGTGTGCTACACAGAAATCACTTGTAACTTAATTGCAATAAGTTCACTCTGTAGTCGGTCGTTGTGCTTTTTTTTTGTGATTACTGACTAATATGATTTGACAGTAAATGTCACTGTAGCGGCTCTTCGTCATAGCTGTCGAGTGAAAAGCTTTCATGTTTTAAATTCAGTTCAAGGATTACATGCTCTTTAATAGGATGAGGATGAGAACTATGTGCACACCCGTGATTCATAAAGCAATTTCAAAGCCTATTAGATAAACTGAAAAACACATGGTCATCAGACTAAAACAAGCCTGTAAAGCACCACTCATGTTGACACATGATGGGCTGTCATGCAGATTCTTACACTTTCTGACAACTGAAAACAATGAATGAACAAGTATTTTTGAAACCGCGTCTCTCTGTTTTTAAGCCCGGCCTGAATGTCAAGTGCGCTGCATGTAGCTCACACAAGACAGTGGGAAAAAAAATAAAAAAATCTCTCTGATGTGTGGAATCCTGATAGGAACTGGAAACCGCAGTGGTCATTCCTTTAGCGCAACCTCAGGAATAATAGTTTTTTTAGGAAAACATCCTTTGGTAGATTTTCAAACATTCTTAAAGGTTCATATCTGTATGTGCACGCTTTGATCTGTCAGCCTGATTTTCCTGAGAGGTTTCTTCCTGTATATTGTGTGTCTGCATCAGAATGAGGGTGGACATGCATTTGCAGCATGCATGTGTGTTAGCGTGTGTATTATTTCATGTCTGTAGGCTATGTGTGTAGGAGTGTGTAGCAGTGACATCAAGGGGCTCACCATAGACGGGAACCCTGGGGAGTTGCATCAGCATGCAGCCAGACACGCAGCTATCTGATATAATTGTCATGTCTAATTTAACCTCTGAGCCGAGCCTGACTCGACAATCAAAGGTCTTGCATGTCCTGCACACAGTACGCCCGTCATACTTGCAAAATTGCTTCTGAAATATTACTTTTAAAAAAAAAAAATCTTTTGTTTATCGCTTCTTCTTCCTCTCTTCGTTTCTACCTCCGTCTTTTTCTTGTTCTGGTTTGCTAGTGAGGCTTCTGTGTCAGCCGTGTTTTAAACACCTGCTTTGAAAACAGAGATCAGTCGCGTGGAAAAGCCCAACAGAAGCCTTCAAGGGCTGCGGATCACAGGCAAAGTCAAATATTTGGGTATGGAGCGTCTGGGAGGTGCACAGAAGAAATCTTTTCATCCCTCGCCCCCCCATGTGAGGATTTCTGCAGCTGTCAAAATGCATCTTAGGGTTTTGGGGAATGAGTCCTGGCAGGTGACAGGATGAGATACACACACCAAAGAAGCTGATTAGTGATTACAATTTACCTCTTTTAGGCCAAACGGATCATCACTGTTGTTGCTTTGGCAAAATCTTTGAATAATAGGCATTTACCATGATCTTCCTTCAGTCTATCCTCCTTCAAAAATGTTTAGTCTGTGTCTCCTTTCTGTTGGTGTCAGACAGACAATGTAATACAGCTTTTACACCAGTCTACAGTGGAATTATGCTAGATTAATGCTGGAATAATAATAGTGCAGTGAGAATCACTGACGGGAAACAAACTCAAAAAATAATTGGAGTAAGTTCCCTTCAGAGCAGCCAGGATGAATAGAAATTAATTATTACAATGCTTAAAGTTTTATGTTGGCATCGATTTTACATTAATGACAATAATATCAGTACATTCTGGGCCTAGACCCACTTTCAAAAAATTAGATGTGAGCCGTTATTACTCTCTTACATAATCCGAGGTTACCGGAGCACTAGTTTCTTGACAAGAAGGTGAAGAGGAGAGTTTCAAAATGTCCACCTGAGGGCATGGAAGCTGATTTAGTCTCTTTAAAATGTTGAGAGGGGAGAGTAGAAGCAATCCAATTTTCATTATGATACTGTAGCACAATTGCCTTCAGTGCAGACAATTTGAAAGCAGCACAGGTGGAAGATACAATAACTATGAAATGAATACCGCACTGTAGAGGAATAACAGGAGTGTCTTCAGTTTAAGGCACCACTTTTAACTGCACTTAAAACCCAAGTGCTGGAGTCTGAAGTTCAGGAATCTTTGTGTTACTCAGTAAAGAGAGTAAGGAACACTGTAAGATTTGTTCTGGTGAAGAAGCTAAACTTTATAAATGGTCATGAACTTGCCTGGAAACAGTAGATAAACTCAAGGAGCCAAGATGTTGCGTATCAGGATAGTTGTTTGGAAAGAAGTAGAGAATTTATCATTTGTACCATTTCCAAATGTACAGGCAGTTAAATGGATGACATCATGGTTTATGTAATCACTTTATCCCAGTGGTTGTTAGACTTCCCTGAATTTGACAAAACTGAACTTTTGCCAAAAGAGCACTTTGGGGATCTTTTAGGGAAAAAAAAAGCTGCAGAGATGCTGAGAGCAGGACACGGGGCAGTTTGAAAAAGGGAAGCTAGGTACATTTTAGCTCTCATTATCCTAGTATATGTTAAACCCTGAAAAATAATATATATAAAATGCAACAATCTGCATTGCTACCCTGTGGAGGCAATTTCTTTCAGCTGCTTGTATGTGCAGCGAGTTTCAGTATGAAACCAGGATAATTGGCTGTTTCTTTATGTCTGTTGCCTATACTGTCATCTCTCAGCTTTAGTATTTTAGATATCTGCCACTGGGGAGTGTCAAAGAGATGTATGTGGTGGAGATGAGACGAGGCAGCCTCCACTTTTTTAGACTGCGGAGCTATCGCTATCTGTGGCTATTTATCTGCATATCCCTGTGGGTGACAGGGAATGTGGCTGAGCTCGGCTCTGGCTGAGCTCTGTCCTTGGAAGTGGGTGAGCAGCGGACAGGCTGGGAGTCAGACAGATGCCCTCAGCTTACCACAGATCATTAATGCATGAGGGAGATGGAGATGGGCAGTATCCCGTTCCACTGGAGAAAAGGTCACAGCCAGTGGAGACTGCAGAGGGAAGACAACATGAGTTGAGAGTGCAGGAAGATGGGAAGGGTAGAAGATAAGTGGAAGAGAGGGAAGGTAGAAAACTGGAATGTGAGGACGAATTTTCCGAGTGTGTTGGTGCGTATTTGCACAATGTATGGATGTATCAGTGCATGTGCATACATGTGTGAGCCTTTGACATGAATACAGGAGACAGCAGCGTTTCTGACTTACCCTTTGAATCAATAGCTACGTTCACTGCAGTAAAGCAACCGTTTGAAGACAGTTTTTAATAAAAGCGCTTTCATGAGTAATGAGTAGAACTCCTCTATTTCTATTCCTATTGACATGCTATGTAACAGAACCAAATCACTGACTGCAGATCGTCCCTTCATGCCAGTATTCGACATGAATTCCTTTTTTTTCTGTTGTCTTCCCCTTGTCTTTATGCCAGTTTTGCAAACCCAGTGCTTTTGAGCGATTCTTTTAAAGTCGAGTTCATTCTGACGGTGAAGCATGCACAAAGCTGATTCCCATGGGAAAATCACCATAAACACACGGGGAGTTTGTACATGGGAGTATTGTTAAATGGAAAAAAAATGAAGTGATACAAGGGCATGCTTTCCCTGGAGAGATTTTTTGGCTGGAATACCACAATTTGCTACAGAGATAGAGATTTTTTTTGTTTGATCAAAGAGTATAAATGTCTGAAATGCCTTTTACTAATGCAACTAAAATCAGAAATCCTCTTTAAATGCATTTAAAAAAAAAAGACCAACTGAGATACAACAGAGGCTTTAAGAGATAGATTTAAAAGAATGTTCATAAGTGAGACATCAGAGGCCGGCATATTTGCTTGAAAAACACTGAATGCAGCACGTAATTCAGTGCAGGAGCTTCCTTTGATAGACCGTCTTTATCTGTAAATCTCCAAGATCAAACATTTGAATGATGTCACTTGAGTTTTTTTCCCCTCAGAGTTGACAAAAGTCTCTCCAGAGCCACAGAAGACATATTATACAAGTGTTTCCACAGGCTCGCCGTGACTATTAAATAGATTGCCACTTTAATGTTGAAATAATACAATCCCTGCAAAGGTGTTTTTATGGGTTTTTTTTTTTTTTGAGCTGGCCTCCACCTCTCCTCCTCCATCTCATGCTCCCTGAGAGAGTGACAGTGATGAACCATTTTGTGATTGCAAACAGTTCCACATAATACACACAACATCCATTATTAAATTTTTCCAATTTCCCCCCCCCCCCTTCTCATTTAATTTTGCCGAGATGAGCTTTTTAAGCCAATGGTACAAATTTGTCTTGTGAGTGTGCACATTCCATACGAGATGCTGGAATCCGCTCTGTTCGAGCGTGGCTGTGTAAATGACTGTTGTGGCTGGGAGGTTGGCGTGTTGTGGCTGCCTCTCCTCCAGCCGGCCCCCTGTGTGTCCACGGGGGGGGGGGGGGGGGGGGGGGGGGGGGGGGGGGGGGGGGCGGCTCACCTCCCCGTTGCCGGATGGTGGACGGTAACGGGTGTGGAGATGGAAGAGAGTACAAAGTGACAGAGGGAGGGCGGGGTGCATACTTGCTCCTCATTGCCCCTCCATTATATGTGGTTGACCTATTTCAGCAGCGAGCGGCAGAGGGCTGGGGAGGGGTACAGGGCAAAATCACAGGCTGACAGAAGTCCCCCGGTGAGTGGAGCTGGGTGTGTGATTGCCTAATGGAGTCGCCCCATACACTCGCACAAAACAAACACCTACCATCCTCCCTCCATCCTACTAAGCGTCTTTTCCTCTTAACACATCCATTAACAGGTGCAAGGTCCATGTGTGATTCTCTGAGTGTGTGTGTGTGTGTGTGTGTGTGTGTGAAATGTTGGACAGTTAATCCATATGGAAATATTGAGTCTATATTTTTAGTTTTATATGCTCTGTTGCGATACCAATATTGTGATCATATCACAGATTAAATTGTAAAATGACTAGAGCCAATAATGGATTTTTCAGGCTGATGCCACTTTTTTAGAAATATAAAACTGCAATACTCTAAGACAGGCCTATATGAGATAAGTTAAGATAAAATATTATTAATCCTGAAGAAAATTCTTGTGCCAGATATTGCTTAGAGAAAAACAAATAACATGAAATAAGAAATTCAGTACCTAGAAGTAAAAAGCAGTAAGATAAATATTAAATAAGTTAGCTAAAGTAAGGCTACGTATCTGCATATATTACATCTCCTGCTTGACACTGCGGCACCTTCTGCTCAGCTCTGATGCGCTCTCTGCTACATGTGCTGCACACAATGATAAGATCACTGTAATCAATGGAGTCAGAGCTGTTCTGTTGGACTGTGTAAAACCAACATTTGTGAATTTACACAGGCATCTTTTTCTGCTTCATGTTCTGTAAAAGGACACCCTTCATGTCCAAGACAATCCAAAGTGCTTTACATAAAACATTAAGAACATTACAGTGAGGTGCAGATAGTTAAACGATATCGTGCAAGCGTATGAGAAAAGAAATGCTTTTAACTTGGATTCCAAAGTGTCTACAATTGGTGGAGGTTTAATCTCCACTGGTAGGTTGTTGCACTTGTTTGCAGCATAACAGCTAAATGCTGCTTCTCCATGCTTAGTCAGGACTCTGGCTGAACTAGCTGACCTGAGTCCTCAGATCTAAGAGCCCTGCTAGGTTTGTATTCTCTGAACATTTCACAGATGTATTCTGGGCCTAAACCATTCTGGGTTTAAGCAAAAAGAGTTTTCATATTGGCCAGTATGGAGCAGCATATGCTCCAATGCCAATATATCATATGGGTGACGACGTAAGTTGGAATGGATCATGTCACGTTTTTCAGACACCAGAACCCTTTCATTTTCTGGAGGTCTACCGGAGGGAAGAGCATCAATATTCAAAGTGATATTTCCTCATTTGGTTTTGTGATGGTGGTGGAGGACAGAGATAACTTTTAAAATGCATCTCTGCTCATTTATTCAGGTTTTCCGTAGATGGAACACTTGTCCCGATGTTTATGTGTTTGCCCGCCTGTGGTCTGAGTCAAAAATGGACAACTCTAAACACAAATATGAACGCACCCAGAATATGATCGCCCATGCGCTCCTCCTGGGACTGCATTTGCCTCGTCTTTGCCTGTATTTTTGTGGCAAGACATACGGTAGCTCCCAAACAGAAAAACAAACCTCCTCACCAGAGGCGACTTTCCATCTTGTTTCTCTCTCACTTTCCAACTTTCCTCGCTGGTTTTTTGAGAAGCTCTGTGGGTAGTTTAGTATACAGTATGCAGTTTCTCTCTCCCACAGAAGAAAATAAATAAATAAATTAAAAAATTTGACCAGAACAGCAGAATGTGATCTGAAGTAGACACTCAAGATATATTTGAGATGCACTCTGCTTCCAGATGTGAACTGCAATCTATCTGAGCCGGATATAAAAAATAGTCTGGGTATGATGCTGTGATAGGAGGTTTGAACAGGGTCACAGCAGCAATATCTTGGTTTGTGTGAGTGTAGGTATGGCTTTATATGTCCGCGTTTATCACTGTTTATTTTGCCATACAGCCACTCATGGCAGCAGAAGGCAGGGGTTGCAGTGACACCAGCGAGCAATTAATTTCTGGATTGGCAATGATGCAATTGATCATCCGAGCTGGAAATAGTGTAATGTACTGTGCAAGTCTATGCGAATATGATGTCTTATCCAATGTGTATTTGCAGCTATGTTGTCATTCTTCTGCAAGTTGGTGTTACGAGAGAAAGGAACTGTGAAATGGGCTTTTTCTTATTTTTTTTTCATATTCTGTTACCAAGTCTGAGAAATGACAAATACAGCATGTGTAAAGTCCCAGCTCGAGTCCTGAGTTAGCATTTTGGCACACCCCAAAAACAGCAAAGCCTCCGCCCTACTGTAATTGTACATGTACGTAGTGTAGTCTATGTGCAGAAACCGGCGTGTTGCAATTTCCCTAGAATGCTTACAAAGCCCTTTTCATTTGAGGCATAAGCCCGGCAAGCATCCTGGCTATCCTTGAATAAGCATGCAGGAAGAGACAATAGCGGTGTGAAAATACAAGGGGAAAAATTCGACGCCACAGACCTATTGAGAGGGAGCCAAACAAATTTCGGTTCCCGCTGTGTTACTCTGCAGCTTGTTTGAGTCGGTTCGGCGTATACGAAATATATGACAAAATATAGAGTGCCGTTCTACCGGGGAGATATATTTAAACGCATCCAGCCTATGTGAAAGAACAAATACGTCGCAGTTGGAGGGATGCAAGCGCCATGAGATGTATGTTTATGATTGTGAATGTGAGATGAATATCAAGTGTTCTCAGAAATGCAGATTCGATGAAGAGCTGCATTAATTATTATTGTTTTAGTTCAGAGGAAGACATATCTGCGGCTGAACCTGCTCAGCCTACAGCATGTGTGACCTAATGTCGTGTGCAGAGCTTCAAATGCACCAAAGCTTACTATTAAAATGAAAGTGCATGGATCAGGTTTTCTCTCATGAGGGGACAATTCGAAGCAGAAATCAAGTCTGTCACATCGCAGCACGGAAAGAAATTCTATTAGTGGTGCATTTACAGTGTAAGAGCATCTGATTTGATAGTGACAGCTGTCAGATTTTGTTGAGCAGTCTGTTGAGGAGCTGTCTGACTGCTGATCAGCTGGTGAGGCTTCCTTTTGACGACGAGGCTCGATAGAAGTTACAGTAACACTCGATGGCTTCATCTGTGTTTTTGCCACAACCGTATTCTCAGCGGATATGCTGTCATGTTTTTTTTTTCTCTCTCCCTTTCTCATGCTCTCTACACTGTAAGTAAAGAATTAGCATGTTGTACAACAGCGAGCTTGTGTAACAGTATTAAGATTTTAACAGCATTAGAGCCATATCTAACAGTTGAGCTGTTGGGCTCAAAGCAGCATATTAAATTGCTGGAAAAGCGGATAGAGTTTGTGTTTTGTGCGTTTGGGTGTCTCCGGTGCGATGTGCATGTGTTCGTGTGTGTGTGTGTGTGCGCGCCTGCACATCGCAGCCCTCGGGGCCTAGATATAGAGTCGTGTCTATTAGCTGGCTATTGCAGGCCGGGGTCTTGTTTTTATTATCAGCATCCTAACGGTGGTGTGTGTGTGCCCTTTAATGTATCACCTCCTGCACTCCCTCCAGTGATCCCGGGGCAAAGATTTATGGTGCTGCATTACATCTGCCGTGTCACATTAATTCTGCCATCGCACATAGACACATGCAAACACATACCATCCTGTACACACCCATGGCTACACCATCAAAGCCTCCATTAGGGCATACAACCTAATGCGTTACAGCATACAGTAAATCCTAATCTGCTCTTTCCCCCCCTCATATCTGAGGTTTTTGGTAGATGGCTGCGGGTCCCTTTATTCGGCAGCGGAGTTCAAAAGAGGGCACAGTTGTCGGTAGAAAGAACATTTAAAGGAAAAATAAAGAGAACTTCTTAAAACACGGTATGTCGTGTTATGGTTTCTCGCCTTCCAATTTGATTGACGAGATAGTGAGAATGAGATTTGGGGAGGTAGATGTGGGTATGGAGGTGGCGTATGTGCATGTGTCTCATGGGAATAAGCAGGCAGCCAGATTCAGTGACAGACAAGGAGAATAGACTGTGCTCTGGGGACTGTGTCTCACACATTCTGACACACTTCCAGGCTGTAATGTCCTTCAGATAAAGTGCTGCCAGGGATTTTTTTTTTTGTGTGTGTGAGGAGGTTTGGACATTTGAGTGCTTCAGGATATATGAGCGTGGTGAGCATGTGTGAAGTGTGTGCACATGTGCGGGGGTGGTGCCTACTCATCCCGATAAGGTCATTTATGTATTGGGAACACATCATAAAGGAATGATTGGATGATTGCCTTTTCTTTTTGTCATGCAGACTGAATCATCATCGCTGTCACCCGTGGATTATCGTCCATGCAACTATGCATTCATACTGATGTTGTGCTTCTTCTTTAGCCTTGCTTTTTGTGCGAAAGTTGGTTATCAGAGGTTGTTTTTTCCACCACTGCTTATATCAGTGCCTGTGAAAGCACAAACCTCTGTGTCTTAACAGCACAGTGGTCAATTCAGTGTAAAAAAAAACAGCTGTCAGAACTTTGGTTCAAAGTTGTGAATTCAGGTTTTTCCATTTACTTGTACTGAAGAAAAAATGTTCACACTGTGTTGTTGTACATGGTGCATGATGACTAACAGCACAACACGGTGTAGGGGAAAAGTGATTCAAGGCAGCTGAGTTCTGAAAGGCACACCAAGCAAGTTGTATTCAAAATTCAGATTAATCCTCTGAACTCTAAGCAGTTTCTGGGCATTTTTGTTCCAGTCATATTTTAGCTCACTGTGGGCTCATTTTTACAATATGAAGCCCTGTCAAACTATGGAACCAGCACAACACTGGCTAGATGGAACAAAAAAAGAGCAAAAAGAACTAAAACAAATGTTGTATGTTTTGTGCAGCATTTGATCTGCTTTTATGTGTAAATTTGTATGGTTACCTTACTAAGCGAAGTTTTTCGAGATTATAGGTGCTATATAAAGTAAGAAAAAAACAGAAGAATTTCGATAAATTCGATAAAAACCTGGAATCCACTTGTGTGACACTTTTCCAGTTACCCACAAATGCTGCCAGTACTGGAAACAAAAAGTGACTCCACAAACTATTTATTTTACTACTTACATTTGTAATTTGCTCCATACTTACCTCCTATCTGCTCTGTGAAAACACAGTTTGGAGTTCTTTCCACTTCATTCAAAACATCCCTGAATTTTTTGTCATATGACTGTTGGCAGCTTGGCAGAATTTACTGCTCTTTATCAAATGTGGTTAATGCAAATAAATAAGTGAAGCAAAAATTCTTAATTTTAAATGAGACATGGGTAGTAAAGCAATCTCAATGAAATATCACAGTATTATGCTTAGATTTGGATAAGTCTTCCAATGGAATGGCTTGTCACACAGGTAAGTTCAAGGCCTTTGGAAAGCTAAAAATCCACAGATTTTTGTTTAGTTTTTGCAATTTTTGGCTTTGATGAACCGTGTATTTATGGCTTTTTTTTAAATTGATAACGTGCCTTTCAAATCCACTGACGGGTTTTAGTGCTCCAAATCGGTCAGGGATCAACCTTTTAAATTATAAGATCACATTCGTCAATCTTTCTGTATACATGTTTGCAATTTACCACTGTCAATACACCAAGACAAGGGTAAAAGAGATATGAAGACTCTAACGTATGTATATTAAAAATGTGAACCCAACCTTCATGTTTTGAGATTGATTTTATGAATAAATAAGTGTCTTAAGAAAAATGGGGGCTTGAACATTCTCAGTATAAAAGATTGAGCGAGGTACCGGCTTTTAAACTTGTATACTTCTGCAGCCTTGTGTGGGAGCTTTCACTTGTCAACTCTCATGTCTTTTCATGATTGTAATTTAGCACCAAAAATGGATCAGTTATGTGGCCTCACTCCAATTTGAAGATTGCTTGCAATGACGGTAAAAGGCATACAATTTTTTCGACGTCTCGTTGAATCTGTGTCTTTGTCCCTTTCACTGTTAGTTTAAATCAGACACAGGAATATAAAACATTTTTCGACACTGCTTTTACTCTAGATGCAGGTACAGTGGTAAATATTGTTTCTTTTTCCCCCTAAAAGGATCTGTGTCTTTAAGGTAGATGTGAGGTATTTGAGAGAACCTTCCTCAGACAGTGTCTTCTTTGGGACTTCTATTACAGGATGATGTCAGGTTTTAATCAGATGCCGAGATCTTCTGCCAAATGTGAAAACAAATGGAAATTGAATTACGCACAGAAAATGATTTATTTTTTTGATCACGGTTATGCATCTTATTGCGGTGCTAGTTTTTAATGAGTTGATCTTGTCTTTCTATTGTCATATTTTCTGTTTGTGTGTTTTGCATTCTGGTCTTTTGGCCTTTCGCTGGTGGCAGAAGGTGACTGCCCGCTGATACTGGCCAATTAGCCAAAGTAGAGGCATTGTATCAAGCTATTGGGCACAGTGAGGGGTCAGAGAGTACAACACGTCTCCTCTGACAAGCACAGCTCCACTCCGCGGCTCAGCGGCTAGTATGGGGTCGGGTGATGGCCCTGTCTGGCTTTGGGCACCCAGGGGTGTGACATGTGACAAGCGAATGGTCATGCCAGTTTGTGCTAAAAGGACCAGTCGTTATGACAGCAAGTGAAGTCAAGCAAGAGGCTTATGTATGCGATGGCTGCTTTAAAACTGTATTAAAATGTTTGTGCATCAGTGAATGCGTGTACTCTGCTTGTGGGTGGGCGGAGAGCCACGGGAGCATGACACATTCATATTGACACCTGTCATTGAGGACTTGAAGCATAAAGACGCCAAACCTGCATGAAGTTAATTGGGGTTTGTGTCGTACTGTGTGTGTCTGAACCCCTGTTATACCTTTTTGGTATGTGTTAAATTGTACACCCCACTTGTTCCTCACACCCCTTTCCCTCTCCTTTCTCTCCCATCGACTTTGCTCAGAGAGCAATGTATGTGCCGCCCTGCACCGCACCGTAAATTAGTCCCGAGTGGTGACATGGTGCTTGCTGGGTAATTTGGACAATGGGGCGTTTGACAGCTCACCCATCACAGCTACAACGCCCCAGGGAGCCACTTCTCCTCCTGAGCTTTTCTCTGTCTCCTTGCGCTCTCCTCCCTTGGCGCTGATGGACTGACTCGCTAAGTAGCAGCATCATTCTCCAATCAACCACCAAAATGACTTTTCATCCATGAGGAAGTGGAGGGAAGGGACAGGAGAAGATGGGAATATACTGTCCAATGAGCACGTTGGAAAACCATAACTGCTAAAGAAATAGTTTGAAAAGCAGCAGAAAAACAGATTGTGAGGTTATGATCCTCAAATGAGATTAAATAGAACATTTTTGCTCGTCATTCATTGAAAACTTTTCAGTTAATAGCCACTTGAAGGTAATAAAACAAGAAGTTTACATGCAAATACTTGCTCCAACACTGGAAAAGAGATGATTACAAACACAGAAACCAGCTAAATGCTTTGCAAATGCTAGAAATAAACACTTGCTGGTGCATTAAGGCAAATTCGACCATTGGTTGACTGAGATGAAAGCCTTGTATTAGTCTTTACACATAAATTTTAAATGTCTTTTCCCCATTTTTTTCCTCAGTTGCTGCTCAGTGTTACTGTTTCCATGATTTTGTTTTTACTGCAGGGTTTATGTTTACACTTGTAATCTCAAAGAAATCCGACACAGCATCATGCACTTGCAAATCCTAAACAGATATTTTAAAAATATCAGCCACCCATCATCATCATCATCATCATCATCATCATCGTCGTCATCATCATCATCTGAACCTCTCTACAGGGTCGTCCTTCTAATTCTCTGTCAGTAATGAACTGAAGAAGGTGTCTGCTCACTGCTTCAACACCTCATTATCATAGCAATCATTATTTTCTTTTAATTATTAGAATGCAAATTAGCCCGTGGTGAGTCTGAGTAATACAAAATCTGCTGTTTCCTGTCCACACAGTTTTCCATTTTGAGTTTGTTCATAGATTTCTGTTTTTCAGTTTTCGATTTCTATTGTCATAAGTAAAAATAAGCCTCTCAGCAGCGTGTTTCTACACCAATATTTATGCGGTGTCTTCAAATCTGCACGAATGCCAATTTGCACTTCTGTTACATAAATATTGAATTTTTGGAAAGTGAAATTTGTCAAAATGGAAATGATGAGACTTGATTATCATGATGCTCCGACCTTGGCTGTTCTGGCTCTGTGATGTGACTGGACAGACAGTGACCAAGGCCTAGCATGACCCTGGCAACCACCAGCTGCCTCCTGCCAGAGTACAGCCAGAGAGAAACAAGTGAAGGTCAGGGATAAGGATCAGAGAGAACATGAGCAACACCCCCAATGAGAAAGACATCACTGGCTGTGCAAAGTCAGGAAAAGAGAAACAGGACTGTTCCTAATCACTGCTTTTACTTGCATGCTATTTTATATGAGACTCTCTTTTCTCTGGCCACTGATGCCCTCAGGAGACAGGTGGAGATAGGTGAAAGAGGGAAGGGAGAAGGTAAGATATGTCCATTTCTCAGCAGATATGTTTTAAACACTTATCTCCAGAGCCACTCCTCAGCACTGCTTTCTTTTCAGCTGCCTGTTTGCACTTTGCCACAGCGGACTAAATCAATTTGTGCAGATTCGTTTTTCCAATTACATCACATACTCTAGTAAAGATAAAACCCCTGAATTGGACCTCTCTATAATGCCCCGATTTAATTATTCATTGTGTTTATTCGGTGGCTTCAGGGCTCTCTGCAGGTCATTGTAGCTTTTGCCTGCAATGAAATGACTGTATGCTGTGAACTGATTGAGGTTAATGTCAAAGCCACCTGACTTTTAGAGAATGTCTGGTTTCCTCCCTTGCTAGGTTGTGCAATGGTAGGATTCCCGAGAGATGAAATATGAGTGTGCTTAGCACGCCAAAGCAGAGAGGTTCAGATAGGACAGAGCAAGGGAGAGGTCACTGGCCTCTTACAGTAATCAATAAATACCTGCTGCAGTCAAGCGTTAGACGGGGCCCTGCAGACGATGTGTGTAGACACATCAGTGTATATAAAGCACTCAGCTGGAAAGAGACATTAGAGTGGAAGGAAGCCTGCACTCATTTTTCCTGTTTTTCATGGAGCTTATAAAGGATTTTACTTTTAAAACAACAGCCATACATATTGATTAAAGCCACTGGGATGTATGGGTCTTTACTTAATCCAATACTAACAAGTATTGACTAGAGAAAGTCGTTACCATAGATTTATGTTCACTCAATGTAATGGGTAGGTGTGCTTAAAGCACATATATTGATAGATCTGATTGACAGTCTATTTATCCCGCTTCAATTGACTTGACAGCTGAGTGGTTTATTATTCTGCTTGACCACTCAGATGCAAACCACCTCTTGTCCTTCCCCATAGTGGCATAGCAAAACATTGCCTAGTAAAACTCCCTGTTGTCAAACGATCTAGCCAACCATTTACCAATCTTTGTCTGTGTGTGGTGTGGGGAATGTATATATGAATGATGAGAAGGATGGCTGAGAAGAAAAAGCGAGCAGGAGAAGGCAAGAGGGAATTAGAGGGGAGCAAAGAGGATAAATAGGAAGAAAACGGGAATGAAGAGGGAGACGATTTATACTGGCGTTCATCCTTGTTCATGCTTGACTCGCCCCTGATGGAAGGGAAACATTGGTCCCACTGATACAGCGCTTTCCTTGGGACAATAAATCTGCTTGAGTGCAGATAAAGTAGGGACAGCTTATCTTGCACGGTGATGTCAGAGCCCAGCATTCAAAAGCTGTTATCACAGGCTCTCACATACAATATATGATATGGGAAATACAATCTTACAAATATTCAACATAGAACACAGTGCAGGAGTGCAGAACTCTACAGCAGATCATGTTTTGCCACGGTAGAAGTGTTATGACATGAAACGCCTGGTTTTGCTGAATTATTTTTCTGTGACAGTTATGGGACAGAGTTGGATATGGAGTAGTTTCTCTTTGCATAAATCCATAGACCCTTAAGTGGTCCAATTTCAGCACCAGTGTCAGTCAACAATACTGTTCAGATACAGATAGATAAATGTGAATGATTTATTCCTTATGGTTTCAATGTGGTACCCTATCGTCAGCGTGATATTTGCTGGTAACAAACTGAGAAGTGATATTGTATTTGTGTGTTTTGCTTCGAAATTCTTCAAAGTTCTTCAGCTGGCGTTTTGCAGACCATCTTTCATTAGGAATCGACTCCGGCCCCTATCAACACATGACATCAGCATGAAAGATTACGGGAGCTTTTATTGTCTGAAATGCATGTTTCAAAGGGGCAATAGAGGAGCAACTAAAGCCCAAGACGCAGTCATCAAAGCCTGGACACCGACTCCGATGTCTAATGTGCTGTGGATGCCTTGTCATCAGTTTCCACTGTTCTCAGCACAATAGGCCTCATTAATGTGACTAAGGTACTGATGATCGAGTAATGGTGCTGTACTGATCACAGAGTCAAGGAGTAATAATGCTTTGGGAAGCCTGGCTGTAGCTCATTTCAAGGTATTGAAATGCGAAATGCGTTGAATGCTGGATGATTCCTCATGCAGGCAGCCAGTGCTCATTTCTAATGGAAACTATTGATGTAAGCGAGCCATTATGCTGCTGTTGTGTCCAAGATTCAGGAAGATGATGGCCACCCAGACAACGGTAAAGGAAAACACTGTCAATACAACCTTGCAGAGGAAACTTGGACTTGGCTAATTGGACATGTCACTTTGGGCACTGGCTAGTGGTTTAGTCATGTATTTGTGTAACACTTATTCAGTTTTTTTCGCTCAAGATGCACCTCTTTGTGCACATTCCTTGGTGCTTGGCTCATCCCACTGACTGTGCTTTTAATATGTTGCAGTGCCAGTGTTATGAGCCTGGTTTGACTTTGATTTGCTCATGTCCAAAATGTAATCATCCTTTAATATTGCTCCACTCCCACTGCTATTGGAGTCGACTCAAACCAAGGAGGGGCTGATTGCCAAGACCTGCTCTTACCTCGCTTCACGCCCACTTGCTAAGCTAGGATTAATTTGATTAATTCTGTACCTTCAAATTGCTTTTTCTCAGGCCATTTTGTCCTCCACCTGATAAATTCATTGACAGCGCAAGATGGCGAATGTCATTCATTCGCCAACCTTTTATTTTTGAGGCCTTATTTTGCAGCTCATTTGTCTTCCAAAACTTTTATTTTTGCAGCTGGGATGTGGAACTGATATAAAATTCAACTAATATTCAATTTGAGTCTTAAAATATTCACTAATAAGGCTTACAATATGAATTAGGAAAACTCACTCCAATTACAGAGCAAAATACAATTTGAATAAAAGTGCTGCAAGGACATATTTCATTAAATTTTAAACACTCAATATGGAGGCAATTTAGAAATTTTCTGATTAAAATCAAGCTACAGCATTACAAATGCTTGGAAAAATCCATATTGCATATCAAACAGTGGAAGCATATTAATATTCCAGTTAAAAGGGATATGACACTAAAAGAAGTATTTCATAATGCATATTTGCTCTGTAGAAGCATTGCAATAGGGCTCTGCACTTGTTGAGTTTGTGATTATGCGCACCACGGCTGTGTGTATCCACAAAGATTGCATCACGCCGAACATAGCAATGCCTAAACCTCTAAACTATTTTATCATGAACTGTCTTCTCATTGCATACGGATGGTGGCAGCGGGAGCCAGAAGAAAAAAAAAAAGTAATGTTTCTCTTTGAGCTTCTTGTTGCTCTCAGTATTCTGTTCACCAGGGAGCGAGGAGGGAGGTGCAGAGATGCTGGGTGTTGGGAGGTGGTGGAGGGGGAGCGGCATGATTGGTAAGAGTCAGGGTCTTTCATTTTGTCATGTGGTTTCTTTTTTCATTTCTGGGCTGATTTTTCACTGGAGGGCTAGTTCCATTCACTTGAATTTATTATTTCTCGCACTGAGGAAGTTGATGAATTTGAATGTCTGTGAGTGAGTTTGTGTGCGCCTCCATGCACATTAATGCCTGTGTGGGTGTATGTGTGCGAGCAGATGAGACACGCGTCTTTCTCTGTGTAAGGGAGCCACGCTTTCATGGCTGTTTCAGATCTCTCTGCCTCACAGTTCGACAGAGCGACACAGCCAGGAGGGAGAGAGAGAGAGAGAGAGAGATGGAGAGATAATGGGAATGGAGGGTGAAAGAAGGCTAACACAAGCTTTAATGAGTTTCCTTGGCTCTCTTTGCCTGTTTCTGGGTCAGGGTCCCCTGGCTGAGGAAGTGGGTGGACTGAGGACTGTGGAGCAGGGAAGAACAGAGTAAGCCAAGGTCTGGCGAAATAGACTTCTACATAGGATAGTCACCACCTACATAAAGATGTAACGGAGGAGAGGCTCGACGGCATTTCAGAGTTATTACTTCTTTAGTTGTTGAAATGAGATAAAGGTCTTGCACCAGCCCTTCACTGCTCCCACTCAAGCAGAAACTGTTACTCTGAAAGGTCAGAGGTCACTTGCGGCTTTGCTCTTTCTTCTCAATTAGCTTCAGATTAGAAGCCGACAGAAAAAGAGAACAAGTTTCAGCCGCGCAACTGCAAAAGCGTTCACTGGCATCATAACAGCACACAGACTCCCTTTCAGAGAGGATGGCTTTGGTCATTTTCTGATCGGCTCCTCCTGCCCTTTCATTTCCTAGCAATCAACTTCAATCTGTGGCAGGTATGGAGGGAGAGATAACATTAGAGAGACATCGTGGGGAGATATCTGCTCAGCCGAGACATTATTTAGTGCTCCGGGAGCATGCAGGAGGCAACCTCTGTCAGACAACAAGGCTCCAGCGCGTCCACACAGGACAGAGGAGCGGGCAGAGGGAAGGACATGGAAGAATTACTGATGGGCTGATAAACTCTTTTGTTATCTGAACAGTCTGTCTTCCTGTTTCTTGTCCTCCTGTGCTATGTTTCTGACCGTCTGCCCAACTCCATTTCGATGTCTCAATCTACGTCTGTCTGTCTGACTGAGTTACTTTTGCCGTCTCTCTCTGTTCTCCCTCTCTCACCTTCTGTTTCCCACTGTATCTCTGTCTCTATTACTCTGCCTTCTTTCTTTCACACTTGTGAATAATTGATGTCTACCGGTTCGATGGTAAGAATAGAACAGTTCTGGAGGTGACAAATGGGGTGGCGAATAGGCTTCATCCTCCTTTCTTCAAAGAGTTAGAAAGTTAGCTGTGCTCGCTCATGGGCTTGTGCATGCCTATGTGTTTGTGCCACTGTGAGGGGTTGTTCGTGTTTGTGTGCGCGCGTACACAAGCAGTTGTGTGTATGTGATTTAAGACAGGGAGATGAAAGGGAGTTGTAATTACAGGGAAGCGTATCTGTCTACTGCAGAAGTATCCGAGGAATGGCACTAACTGGGCCAAAAGCCTGAGGTCATTAGATCTGCTGCATGTGTGTGTGCATGCATGCTGTTGTGTGTGAGTGTGTGACAGAGAGAAAGTGACAAAAGCAAAGAGAAAGGGAGAGTGTGCGAGAGAAAACGGGAGACACGGCTCGATCAGCTTATAACTTCAGTTCCTCAGAGTCAACCTCTGAACCCTGCCTCTCATTATTGGCTGTGCCTCGCTCATTTCTCAGCAGTAGCTGACTGTGGTTAGACCAAGCAAGGGCCGGTTTCTGTAAATCCATGCAGCCTTTTTGCCTGAGAGGAATCCCAGAATTTCCTGCGCTCTAAAATACACTTGTGTAAACATTCCAAAATATCAAATGATAGGGATTTCACTGTGTGCTGTGTGAATGGATAATCCCATGCAAAGGCTGTGGTTATAATACTGTCCCACTGTCTCTTGTTTGCCTTCCTTCTGGGGCTTTCTGCCTCCGTTCACCACTTCTTCCTCCCTTCATCTTCCCTTTTGTACCTCAGTTTCCCAGCATCATCTTGTTCCTCTTTTCACAGTTGACGATGACTTCATTGGTCTCGGTGAGCTGCCGGAGACCTTCCCTTCGGACCCCCCGGAGCCGCTGCCAGTGTTTTTGATGGAGCCAGAGGAGGCCTACATAGTCAAGAACAAGCCGGTCAACCTGTACTGCAAGGCCACGCCCGCCACCCAGATTTACTTCAAATGCAACAGCGAGTGGGTCCACCAAAAGGAGCACACCGTGGAGGAGAGGGTTGACGAAAACTCTGGTCAGTGAAAATATGTTTATTATTGATGTAATGACGAATTCTTCATATTTAACACACCTGGGAACTGATCACTGCCAATGCAAATCAACTAAAACATGTTTATGTTCAAGAAATTCAATGTATGAGATAGAATTTAATATCTTTTTCATATTCCATCATAACCACTGGTTCAAGAACGTACATTGTGCAGTATAAGAAGCTTCCTGACATCATAATTAAGGTAGAAAACTGCAACACAGTTATGCTTTACAGGAAGTATGAATGGTCAAAACATTTATACACACTTGCTCTCTGAACTGTCTGTGCAAACATCCACACAACTTGTCTCCCTGGAAATCTTACAGGCCAGTTTATTTGATCAACTCGTGGCATCACTTTATCTGCGAAAGGGTCTCGACTAACAGGGTCTCAGTGTGGACATCTTTCCTTTCATGTGGCTCCGAGTGTGTAGGTGTGTGTTTATGTACATGTTGGGCATCTAGAGGAAAGTGAAGGTAGTGAAGCTCCAGCAGGGTTGTTTTCTGCAGAATTCAGCCCCCGAAGGCACCAGAGCCATTACATACAACAGCCCAGCACTGATTGGCTGCGTTCAGCTGCTGTATTGGAAATTGAGTTCTTTCTGTCGCCCACAGGTACCAATCACATCGCATTTACCCTTTTCATTCCACTGTTTTGCCACACACATGTCTGCAGGCTCACACAGGGACACGCTGACAGCTGCTTCTTTTCTTAAATGCGAATGTTTAGGCTTGTGTTCGCATGCACATAGGTACACTTCGAGGATTGGAAAGCATGTTTTATCTGAGGAATTTAGTGCAAATGTCTCAAGTCTTGTTGCGCTGAATTATATGAAAAATATCCGGTAATAAAGACAGCCAGCACACATACAAAAGCATCTGCAGCAGTGGTAGCGCATACAAAAGCTGATACACCGATACAAAAGGAGTGTTGCAGCAAGCAGAAATATAAAAGGAGCATAGGGAGAAAAAACAACCTGAGTTCTAACCTGAAATCCTTTCATTTTGACCTAGTGTACTTCAGGAAGAATACACAGATCTGAGCGTGTGTTTCATAGTTGTGATTATGACAAAGAAGAGGGCGAAGGTAGCAGTGGCTCTTAACCTTTGTGTCAGAGGGTTTTGTGCTAAAAGCATCAACATGGAAAACAACCCACACATCACACAAGCACCCACTCTACATAGCCATATCCACGGGCTATTTACTGCACAGATATTCATTCATTTATGCTCTTGCACCTCGCACAAACACACACAATACCACTAGAGCCCAGTGCATGTGTGTAGCCCACTCCATTCCTCTCTGATTTCCCCAGATTGACAGAAAAGGAACACTGATAGAAACTGGCCAGCCTGGTCAATACCACTGATAGCGTAGCCCGAAGAAATTGGATCTCTCCCTCTCTAACCCCGACTCCCCCTCACCCCTCCTCCACACGCTTTTCTCTTTTTAGCTTGTCTCCTCGCTGTGTCTTGCTGTCATTTTAGTGAGAACTTATGTATGAAAGTAAGACAGAACAAGAGCTATTGAGATTCGGAAAGTGCTCAATAGACTGTTGAGAGAAACTGAGTGTTCATTTAAGCTTCAGGCTGCATCCAGTGCGTCTTTTTCCAGATGTTTGACTCTCTTATGATGGCCTGTCCACATCATATACACTACTATGGAGAGGTTTTTGATACATTAGCTGTTTTTATTATTATTCTGCAGGACCAACACTGAGGCAGAATGATGAAGACATATAGCCATAGTTATGAAGAATGATGTTCAGTGACGGGAAGTCCTAGTATTGCTGAGTCACTAGGATGACACGAAGAGATCTATGAGACAGGTAGAACCTAAATCCACCAAAAAACTGCTGCAGATTCTCCCAAGATCTACCAAGGGGAACTGGTGCTCATTATCAGATACGGGGTAATCACACACAATTATTGATTTAGTTAGTTTTTCTTCTGTTAGCTGCTCTTTCAATTAAGTTAATTGATAAATCCAAACTGTACATGACTTTAATTTTTAAACTATCTTCACCAGTGTATGTGACCGGCACAGCTGCTTTCAGGGAGCTCACTTCTCAGTGGTCACAAATGACATATACAATATTCATAAAGCACAGTAATTAGCTTTGATTTTTAATATTCCTGCGAATAAGAAATGTGAACAATAACAAAATAAAACACAGATGAAAAGTAGCACCATGGAGGGATGTGTTTGTTCTCCTGTTTTGTTTCACAGCAGCTGGCATCAAGAAAGTTTCTTTTATTTCCTGATCTTTGAGTTAAAGTGAGTCAAGTTTATAATAGACGCTTCGATGGTGATGGCAAGAACAGCATGCATGCTGCTATCTTTATTAAAGGGAGTCAGTTAATCTTATATTATTAATACAATTTTGCAGCAATTTTATGCTTGATCCATGATGATGATGAAGATACAGAAAAAATAGAAGTACTTGGCAAATTAGGTTAGTATATAACATTTTAGAGACTCCCACCACAAAATTTCACAAACTATGTTTTCAGGGGAGCTCATATCTTTGTAATATTCGTAAACCTCTCCTGGCTCCCCTGCAGTTCGCATCCTAATCTTCACTTTAATGCTGATAACTTCTGCATAGTTCTGTTCATGTAGAACAACAATTTAGTCCTGTTTGTGTAGGTGTTTGGCAGTTGGATAACTTGGGAAATAGTTTGCCCAGTGTTTAGATCAACAGAAAAAGATAGTTTGTTACATTAAATTAACTATTTAAAATACAAAATGCATGTTTGCACTGCACTTTTCAACCCCTTTATTAAGAGACCTTCACAGGAAAGACAAAAGAAAATGCAGTGCAGGATTTCTAAGTCACATAAATAGTTCAGTGGATATTACTTGTGTGTAATTAAAGCTGGGGTAGGCAGTATTTTTTGGCATCATTGAACAAAAATTCCATACTGACCTTTCGGCACATTGGAATTCAAGTGCTCTGAGGGGAAATTAGACCTGTCTGTGTTTTTCAAACTTTTAAAAATGTAACATGTGACAGGAGTTTTCAGCCTGTCTTTAAGTGTGTGATGAGGCAGCATAAGTAGCACCAAAGGTCATAATGCGAACAAGATGTGGTGACACAGTAGGTTTGATGGAGGACTTTCACATATGAGAAATGGGCTTGAATCCACAAATGAAGGTTTGCTTTAAGCCTGACTATTTTTTTGTGTGTGTGTTTGAAGTGTGTGGTCATCTGATTTTAGTGGCTTAGCATTTTAAGAAAAACAGAGAGAAGAGAGGGGAGAGCTGCTTGAGCAGGCCTGTATATTTTCAGAGTCTGTTTTTTTTTTCCTTTTTGAGACTCTGACCCTACTGCAGCTTTGAGGGATTTCAACTGATTCTGAGCAAATGTGTCTCTGGAAGGTCCACATTTGGATGAGTCAGTATTGTGGCTTTACCCACACCACAAAAACAAAAGAACACTGTAGGCAACTTTGGAAAAATGTGACTGAAAAGCCCAAGTCAAGTCAGCAAGTATCCCTTGGAGAACAATTAAATCAGTCATTAAGAAATGGAAAGAATAAGCCACAGCTGTAATTCCGCTCAACAAAAGCTGCCCTTAAAAGCGGATCTGTTTTCACTTTCTAAAGGACGTTTTTCTGTGTTTGAATAGAAGCTACAGTGAATTTACTTTGACTTAGTGTTGGAAGGTATTAAAACATGAAAACCTTCCAGTGACATGAATGCTATTTAAACATAGTGTGACACATGTAACAGCAGTTTCAAGATTGTCGTCAAGTCAACAACAAACCGGCTAAAAGGACGATGTGTGCTTCAGCGGAAGTTGCAGTGTATTTAGCAGTATGGTGCAATTCACTGCACAATGTTCTCCACAGCATGAAACGACTCACCTGCAGCTCTCCATTATGGGCATTCAGGAGACGTCACGCAAGTATATGTACCATCCAAAGGCTTTTTAATCCAATGGATGCAACATGCAGCGAGCCACCTGGAGTCAGTGGCACACAACAAGTATATGAAAAAAGAAAAACGCTAGAGAACATGAAATTAGGTACATCAGCAAGTAGCGTGATTGTACATTATGATTTTTTAAGGAGGAGGAAGAAAATAATAGACCCGTTGATTGCATGTGATTTTCCTTTGAGCAGAAGTCATGTTGCACAATAAAACAGCAGACAAAATATGTGTTTTTTGAACAAAAATGACAAAGGAGCTATATTTACACCGTTGGCAGAGAGGATTGTCGTTGCGTCTGTGTTAAAATCCCTCTCCGGTCATTGATTAAACCCCTAAAAACTCATCTCTATGTATCAAAGTTACATATTTAGACATTTCTCCATGAAAATAATCCCCTCCTGCATCAGGATGTAACTCTACACTGGTGCTTCCTTTTGAACGCACAGATCTGTGAAATCAGAGTAATTAAGCCATACATGTTCGATCAGAAAACTAGTTCTGAAGAAGCACAATGATACAGAAAGTACCACTTTGCAAGTAGATATGATCAGTTCAAAAAGATTGTTACATACAAACCCGCAGAAGTATGAATCTGCGTTTTTGCATTTTCAGAATTGAAATGCTCAGCCATGGTATTGACTGCTTATTTTGCTCATTATGTATCTTCTAGCATATATAAAAGGCCACAGAGAAATGTTAACAATGAAAACAAAAAGTCGACTTTTGCTGCAGAGGATCTTAAAAGAGCTGTTGTCTTGTTTTAAAGTTCAGCAGGGAAGGTGAGCAAGAATTACTCAGATGTGAATTGAGGCCTGTTTTGCATAAAATAATGGCGATACACGTGAAAGCACCGATTCAGATCAGGTGCACAAAATGTCACTTCGGTCGTATGAGTTCAACCGAGCGCGAAAAAGTGACGGCAAGTTTTACAAATGACCTCCTTTACCGTTATGATTTAGCTTTAGATAGTCACTCTGCTGTCACCTGTAGCATTTTGCCTCCCAGCGTTGAGGGCAGGTTATGGTCCCTCATGAGCAAAGAGTGCATTGATCTGAGCAAATGAGTGGCAAATTAATTATAAGTAGGTGCAGCTCGTGTAATATACACTGGAGACGGCTTGTCACTTTCTCTGAGATATGAGTTAGGAGATCAAACGGGAATGCTCTTCGTCTGGCCAGATAATCAGAGCACTTACCCTCCCTCCTCCTGCAGATCTGCTTCAATGACCAGTGCCTCCTCTTCTGCCCGACTGATCAATATCGTTGGCCAGTGCTAACGCTGAGGAGCTCACATTAATAACCGCATTAATAATTGATCATCTCAAACGAAGCACCCTACTTCAGCCAGCTATTAATGGGACATATTGTGGAATAATTTCTGCTGCTAATGGCCACATTGACAGGTGTGAAGTAGCCGCTCATCGCTGGCCCCGGCACCGTTCGCTTTGGCTTTGCCCTTCTTGATTGCAAATTGAATGGTCTGTTTGGTTTTGTTGTCATCACTGTAATGCATTCCAGCAAAGCTAAGGGCTGCTGGCTGAGCAAACATATGAAGTCACAGGGTGAGGTCAGCAGGCTCAGTTTAGAGATCTGCTCATCGGGGAGATTGATTCTTCTGATGTGTTTGAAGTGCAGCACATCAGGAAGAGTTTAATCCAAGTTTAGTAACGGGCATGAAGTCATGAATGACTCTTAAAGCAGACTGATATCTAGTCCTCGTCATCATTTAAGGTTAGACTTATTCCAGCAGCATCAGATAGACAATTTCTGTCTGCAGCACTGACGAAAAAAAAGATTCTGGTGCACGTTCTGGAGCTTCTGAGAATTACGAGAATCTGCTTATTGTTTCCAGTATTGATTTCCCCTCTGCTGCTGCGTATGTGATGTTCCCCCAACATCACATCCATCCTTGACATTCTCAGACTAACAAAACACCTTCTCAGGCAAACACATTGGCATACAGCACAGACGACTGCAGGCACACCCACTTTGCGCTCACACATGCATGTGGAAACACACATGCAGGAGCAAATGGTGACACAACAGACGTGGCTGTTCTTCTTCCTCTCGGCACACTGTGTAAATTTTACATGAGGGCTAAGCTGGTGTGTGGGATGTCACTGTGCTTGGTGTGTGTGCCAGAACAAGGAGGCTGTGTGAAAGCGCTGAACCTGAAATAAAATGGCATGTTCATTTTCTAACCATCCATTCTCTTTGCATTTTCCTCCGACTAGAATGCCAGACGCTTAGAATGGAAACCTGCTTTAACCGTAGAATAAATCCTGAACCATTTTGCAAACTGTAGTCATCCAGAGGAGAAAAAAACAAAGGTTATTAACATACACAGCAGCACAATAAGGTAAATATTCACTCTTCTGATACTGTCAGTATCATGTAGACAGAAATTGTTTTTATCAAAGATCACAACTATTTATTAGAAGAATATTCAGTCATAATCAGCAGCTATAATCATTTGTATGCTTTGTGAAGCTAAATCTTCTGTTATATTAATATAAACGACTGAGAGGACAGAACTCAAGATTAAGCTGATGCTGCATTAGTATTATTTAATGAAAATGAAGCTCAATGATTATAGCACATGCACATAACTGCAGCATCTATAAAACTGACTGGGAATTTAAACTAGCTTGATTCACTTTTTAACAAATTTCGATTACCGACTGCGGTTCACAGTGTGGTCCGAATCAACTTATCTTGTCTGTTGGCAGTGAATCGCTCTGTAAAGAATTAGATTTCAGGGAATGATTAGACCACTGATTGAAAGCACATTGGGATACAGATGAGTCAAGGATCTCAGCATTTCAAGACTAATGATGTCACATCAGCAACACACAGCGTTTCTTAGGTAAATTCAGTTAAAAGTGACTAACGTAAAGAGTAACTGGGTCAATATTTAATAACTTTTGAGTCCATGGGATGTATCTTGCATACATTTTTATTAAATGTAAAAAAAATACAGCTAATGTTTTATGTTCATCATGATCACGTCTTTACAAATTTCATAATTATTTATTATGGAAACAATCACTTATCAATAAATGACTAGATGTCACTGAAATCTCAACTAAATAACCATCCCAATTTAATAACAACCTTCTAATTAGCTAAACAATAATAAAATGAGCTTATTCAAAAATTGTTTTAAATGTGTTCTTTTTATTAAGTTGAGATAATCATGACAGATATTTATTTTTGGCCACTTTATCAAATTTTATATAGAAAATAACAAATTGTATTTGTGTCTGAGAGAAATCCCTTTCCACTAAGTTCCCCATTACAAATACACCTCTCAAGAAGTGTGTTAATTCCAGATCACATGACCTGCTCCACATGATGTCATTTCCTCCTGAAGAAAAGACTGGAAGACTCCAAGGCTTTCTGAGTTATTTAATATAAAGTAGTGTGTGAGTCAAGTGTGGATTTATGGCATGTCAACAGGTTTACTACAATATCTTTGAAAATAACTTTCAATTTCAATTTTACTCAATTGTATGTATAATATTTAGAAGATTCTTTCTGTAAAAATGCCATGTGGTGTTTGGTTATAGGCGGTCATGTTGATTTTAGGCCCGAAAACAGCAAAAATGTCAACTATGATACAAAAAGTCCTGCAATTATACGTTGACCTTGCAGCTTCTACCTTGAGAAAAAGCAGGATTTGGTTGTCAAGGGGCTATTTTTTTTTTTTTACAGTGTTTCATAGCATTGAAACACATCTGAATTTAATGAGAACAGTAATGAGACAGTTTGACTCTAATCGTACTACTGTTGATGCCTATTACAAGGCTTACATGAATGCACATCTATAATAACATTTAATTGTGTTTGCTGCGGTATCTGCTCAACCCAAACACTGGAAGCTCTATTGTTATTTTTGTGTAACCAGTTATTGTCTTTTAAACGTTTCCCATGATTTCATTAGAAGCCGGTTTAATGAGGAAATAACACACTTCCTAAATGCAGTTAAATCAAATGCTAGTTGACTGACCAGCCATCAGGACTCACAATATAAGCAGCTAAATGTGGCTCAATGGTTAAACCGGTGTATCTACCTCTCGACAGGCTCCATTAAAACCTAACACTGTTGGCCTTTTGACAACAAAGCTATTAATCATTGATTCCGCAACTGTCCCCCTGTTCGAATTAGCATGCGCTCTGTGCAGCACTTTTAATTTGTGTCTCATCAGGAGACACCAGCCTCACCATTTTTTAAAATTCAAATTAGCAGGCAATGATGTGTACTGAGGAAAGAGGATGCTTTAGTTGGAATGTGTAAAAACATACAATATCCTGTTGGTAACGTTAATGTGAGACGATCACTGTTTATTTCAACAAATTCTTCACACTAAATATGCAAGTCAGCCGCCAGTGGCCCAAAGCTTTTGACATATCTAGTGGTCTTGTGGAGAAACATGGCAGCAATTGTAATATTTGGTTATGCAGGTTTGCCTCACAGCTCAAAGGTTGTCATTTTGAATCTGCTGCTCGACCTTTCTGTGTGGAGTTTGCCGCTTCTAAATTGTGTATCTGGAATAAATGGATGGATTTGGTTCATATTATATTCGGGCTGTAGCAGTTAGCACACGAACAATACAAGAATACTTTGCATAACTCAGTAAATATTGAACTGGATTTGCTTCCTCCGGAAATTCATCAGCGAACAACAAAACTTTCGACATTCATCAATAAAAAGTGGTTTGTAAAGTTGATGGCAGAGTCTGAATTTAGTACACAAACAACATGTTGCTAATGACGCTGGCTTGTGATGGTGGCGTAATGCTGCAGGGAATGTTTCCGAGGCACACAAAAGGCCTTTCACCTCAGCAACTGGCCATGATTTGAATGTCACAGTCTACTTTCACATCATTGCCGACCAGGTACATGAGCATGACAGTTCCAGGAAAATGACATCAACTTGACTTTTTTCCAGTAGGGCCGCACAACCCCCCATATCTAAACCTAATAGAGCAGCACTTTGGAGATGAGGTGCCGTGGGATATTCACAGCATGAATGTTCTTTTTCAAATAAATCTGCAGCACTAGTGAATATGTGTTTTAAACATCGGTCCATGTATAATCCAGGCTGCGTACACCTTAAGCATTAGGGACAGTGTCACTACATATGGAATAATTCACTTGCATTAGCTACAAGTCACATTTGGGTTAGATACTCAAGAGGTAAAGTGTCTCATAATGTCTGCAATATCCGTCTTACTGTAGTAAATTTCTACTTTATTCTGCGAAGACTTTATACGACATTGTCCTCACAAATATACCATCCCATCTGAAAAAGATGATGCATTCAGAGCTGAAATAAATATGATATTGCATGAGATGTAACCCCATCTCCAGCTAATGCTTTTGCACTACATAATACGTACATATACTGCATGTATGTGCACAGATATGCACACGCTGAAGCTGTGGAGTAATCTGCTCTAGAGGGGCAGCTGTGGGTAGAGGCATTTGTTTTGGGGATGATTTGTTTGTTTGAGTCCTGGCACCCAGATGAGCAGTAATCAGAGGAGTTAGCAAACAGGATTGTGTTAGCCATGACGCCGAGAATCCTCCCCCACAGGGCCTAGAACCAAAAAGCTCAGTGCTCCGGCTCCAGAATCAGGCCAGACAGACACAAATGCACATTGTGTGAGGTTAGGATATATGCAACGTAGCTTTTTAGTTTCCTCATTCAGCTTGTTGTGCATCCTTTGATATGTATTAATGCCCTATTTTTTTTCCTACTTTACCTTTTTTTCTTTCATATATCTAATCCCTATCGTCCTCCTTTTCAATCTTTTCCTCGCAGGCCTGGTAGTGAGGGAGGCCAGCATAGAGATCACTCGGCAGCAGGTGGAGGAGTTGTTTGGGCCGGAGGACTTCTGGTGTCAGTGTGTGGCCTGGAGCTCCGCTGGGACCACCAAGAGCCGAAAAGCCCACGTTCGCATCGCCTGTGAGTATTCTCCCGTCTATTCATCCGTCTCCTCAGACCATTATTCAGTCGTTATCTCCCCTCTCATCTTTGTAGTCCTCTCCAAACAAAACCCTCTCCGCTGCCAAGAAAATGCGTCTCACAGACCGACTTGTGTATCGTTCCAGATTGTGGAGATAGCAGCAGTGAAAAAAAAGGGGTTTTTACTAACATGGGACTCAAGTGTCCCTTTGAACTTGAGTTGGTACAAAAAAGCTTGTAGAATGTGAATTGGTTTCTTTGTGTATAGTATAAACCTGGAGAAGAAGCACAGAGGGAGAGGAGAGCTGCAGCAGTGTGTACACAGTAGAGAGGCTGTGTTTATACCAGTGTTCCCTCTTTTTCTTTTTTCTCCCTCCTCCTGTATAGTCCTCATTTGTTCTCTGCTTGTGTGTTTGTCCTCCTACTGAAAAGCACAACGCAATTGTTTCCAAGTAATGAGAAACATTCTGTGCTGGCTTTAAAGTTTGGGCTCATTTTTAACTGTTCCCCAAAGAATGTGCCAATGAAAATGTTTCAAAAAAGTAGTGAAACCTAGAAGGCATGAAAGCAGACTGGTTTGTGACATCAAGGCAACGTTTTTTGCAACACAACACGTGTTATGTAACGCAACTGCTCATGTACTGTAGTGAGAATTCCACCTGAAGGGACTCCTTTTATAGAATCTGCTGCATCACTACACTTCCAACTCCTGTCATTTCATTCGGAGGCATCGTGACTGACATGTCCTGCCCAACTTTCTCTTTTGACTTGTGGCAAAAACACGAGAAAAAGTCAACAGCGACTTGCACAGCATATTGTGAGTCAAATGCGTTGTTAGCTCTGACTGGATGGGGATATCACCTGAGCTCCATGTTTGGCTGGGAACTCAATGCAACTGTCAGAATGATTTCAATTTTCGCCGTACAGTACGGCAGATGGCACAGCGCAGAGTCAATATCCGTGGTTATCACCTAAACTACTCGATTTAGAGACACTTTGCAATCATATACCTGCCTCTCTCCATTTTTAGCCCATCTAATTCTGTTCTACGTCTTTATATCTTCATTACCCAACTCTCCCTCGTACTGTTTGGCCCCATTTTCTGCACAGTTTCTCTCTGAAATTCAGCGCATCTCCTTTTATTTCAAACACACCAGTAGCTCCTCTTATTACTGGCTCTATTATACTAGTCTGGTGAATCAGAATCATGCCTCTCAGTCTCCCACCGAGCCCACTCCCGCTGCTCCACCTCCTATAATCACCCGTGATGAGCAGCCTGCCAGCACTAACCTATCCCTCAAATCACAATGGACCCCTCTTCCCCTCCCATTAGCTTCTGCTGAATGGATTAGCTCCTCTACTGGGCTTTCTCTCCAGGCAGCCTTCTTGTCAGAGCCAGACTCTATCCCGTTAGGCTAATGGAAACTGGGGTTGTTTTCCTCTCCTCTCCCATCATCTAAACATATACGGTTTAATCAGACGGTGAGTCACAGCCAGCGCTGGCGAGTTAAGAGGCTGCTGTGAAGGAGCTGCTTTCAGACTTGCAAAAAAGGTGGTCTAGCTGAGAGTGTTGCAGGAGCCCCGTTAGAGGAAGAGCGAATGCGTAAATTCCCTGTGACTGCCTTTCCTTCATGTGACCTCCACAAAAAACGTTTTAATTGGCCTCCAGTTTTTTGGGGTGCAGCGATTGCTTGCCAAAGAGAGGCAATAAAAGCATGTTCACAGAAGCAAATTAAATAAACTAATCAAATCAACAGAAATGCCTTTCAGAGGTCTAGTGGAGGGTAATCGTTATTGAGAAAGCTGGAAATTGATTTTCTTGTCTGTTTGTGGCCTCGTCATTTTACATCACAAGTAAAACCTCAGCTGCATTATGAGTGACTTTACTCGTGATTAAAACTCCGATTTAGCAAATCCTCATGTAGGCTTGCAGCAGTAGCTAATGATTTACCAAGCAAAGAAAGAAACCATTTCCGGAGTGCGAGGCTGGTGTAATTTAGCATGACAAGTAGCCAAACACATCCACTTAAAGGTAATGGTTGTCATATGTGTGTGTCTCTCTGCGGGCCGGCGAGGTTGGAAGTGTTTGTGCACCGCGGAGAGAATGGTGCGACTCCCACAGGAATGTCGATTCAGCTGGTCCCACACCCTCCAGTGCACCACAGTGCTGCTCAGGGTTACGAGAGAAGTGAGGGAAAGGAGAGACTCCAGAGGGAGAAGCATAATTTCAGCCCACATCCAATAAAAATATATAATGCAAAGTAATCACTCGCATGCCACTTACTGTTCCATCAAGAGTCAAGCCAAAGGTTTGCAAATCATGATGAGAAGAACAATACAAGCACTGGGTGTTTAATTTTAGTTTAACAGGCTTTGGAGGATCCGCTTCAAGAAGTATGAGCAATAAAGGCTTGAATATTTCACATAAACTCACAAACATTCCTTTGGCAGTTTTACTAATAGTGCAATTCAAGCTATTAAGTGAATTTTATGTCCTAGACAACAACGCGTCCCCTCGGTGGTCGTTGTGGAACTAACAAGCTCTGCTTAGACTACCGAAGAAAGAAACAATTTAAGCAAAGATTCTTATACCTCCTATGTAAAAAATAGGTTTTTACTTGATAAATACGTAGTCTTCCCTTGTGAAATGTAGATTTTGTTCAAATCCGAGCACGCTACACACCACAGTAAGCTTTATGGTTCATTTTAAACCGCCAAATGGCCTGCTGAGATGCTGCACACACAGCAGCCAGGATTTAATCCATGGAAGACTTGCGATTTCTCCACACTTCATATGGAGAAATCAAATTAATTTTATTAGATTTGACTACAGAGCATATGCAGTAAATCATTAACAGCAGCATGTTGTAGGAGGATGTTTTCCTGTGTTGCCTTCTCACTAGTGTGACTGCATTTTCTTTTATCTTTTGGAGGCAAATTGAACAAATGCCTACATCTGCATAGTAGCTCTGTTATCATGTGAACAGTAAGATGACTGGTACAACCTCTGAATGACGTCTTATTTTGGCAGCTTCCTTTCCTTTCCTTTCCTTTCCTTTCCTTTCCTTTCCTTTCCTTTCCTTTCCTTTCCTTTCCTTTCCTTTCCTTTCTAGTTCTCTGTTGTCTTTGCAAAACCAAACATTTCATGTGTCCTTGGATCAAATTCCTTCAACCTCTCTCAAAGAACACACCCCCCTCCAGTCATTCCTTCTTTTAATTTCATACCAGACTTTTACGGAAATTGCTTTCAATTCAACACTCACCCTTTCAGCTTTTATAATGCATTGAAATTTGTGGAATTATAGCATATTCCCCTGAAGACATGCATACTCGCAGGTTGAACTGGGACAAGAGCTCTCATTGAATTTGTTATTGTAAGGTTCATTTTTTCCAAATAAAAAATGAACCCTAAAATGACTATAGGTATTCTTTACCGCTTCCGGGTCTTACATGATCGTGTATTCTGTAATAAGATCTGTTTTTTTTCCTGTAGGGGATGCGGAACAGTTAAAACTCAGCAGTGAAATGCCTTTATTTCAGCGTAATGTCTCCTGATCTAATAGCTATTAAACAAAAAGAAAGACAATGATGAGAGTGAAAATCTCTCCTGATCAGCTTTTAGGGACGTTTCTCTTCTTATTGCAGGTGATCGTCCATTCATACACAACCTCCCCGGACACTGAGCAGCATTTCTTTACCATGATAGACATGGATACTGTATCCTATTACACACTATGCCCAAGAGTCTTTAGAGTCTTAAGAGATGTACGTGCAGTTTGCTTCAATTTCTGAGGTGCAAATTCTTCCATACCGTCTGTGTCACTACATATCTGCTGCTGCTTTCATTGTCTAATGTACTCACATCTGAAACTCCAATTCTGAATCAATGTGCTATTGTAGAGCTCTCCGATATAATAAATCTCTTTTTTATGTGAGTACACAATGTCAATAGCTGCCCATTACTGTATCGATAGTATTCTGTGAAGAAGAATAGCCGTATTCTTTGCATAGATTGAGCCGCTGAATGAGCGTCATTTCTGGGTTTGTGGACACTGGTGGTGGTTGTAGGTAGAAAAATAAACCAAAAAGCTGTTTGCACTTTTGTGTTTAACCCTCATTATATACCGTCTTGGTTTGACTTTCACCTTAGTCATGCTGTCCGTTGGAGGCATGACTATGCATATGTAAGTGACGTAAATCACATATTTGTCTTTTAATGATAGTAAAATAGATAATAAAATAGAACTGAATGGCCATTTGCACGGGCACATTGGAATTCTTTGTGTGTTTTCTCAAGTCAGCTAGATATGTAGAAAAAACGGTAAAGAATCAAAGCAAGTGCAGCAATAAAAAAATGCAAATATATTATAAGAATAAAATAAGTACACATTATGAAAAAAGCACTGTGTATGAAAAAAACCCTCTTAAAAATAAATACCCTGAGAAGCCTATGAGGCCTGAAAGCAATAAAAGGGAGCAAGAATCCATTCAGATTCACATATGTAGAATCATTATATGGGAGATTATGCTATTGTGTTTTATGGTGAATGTTGCTATTCACCACCACAGTCAATGTGTCAGTGAAAGGGCTGGATGACAGGGACTCCGAAAAGGTTGTGGAAATGGTATCAGTGGACTTTGGAGGATTGATGGCAGATTTGATGCTTCAGTGACTCCAAAGTTCAAAAGTAGTGCTGTGACTCCCCCATTAACTCCTCTCCTCTCCTCTCCTCTCCTCTCCTCTCCTCTCCTCTCCTCTCCTCTCCTCTCCTCTCCTCTCCTCTCCTCTCCTCTCCTCTCCTCTCCTCTCCTCTCCTCTCCTCTCCTCTCCTCTCCTCTCCTCCATCCTCCTCCTCTCCTGCTGCTCCTGCCTCAGTCTGTGCAGCCTGATATATGTCTAATGGGCTTCAGGTTCCAGTGTAGCATGACACCTTCAGTAATCCTGACCTGTCAGCGCTGCTGTATCTGCCCTGCACCGCTCCATCAGGGCTCTCACGCTGCAAAAATGTTGGTTTTTCATTGAAGGACGAGATATCCCCTTCTCCCTGTTTTCCTTCCATCTACTTCAAGCGATGCATCTCTGTTCTGAAGATGATGAAGCGATGGAAGGAAGCCATAATTCTCTTGCTTTCTTATGTTTAGGTACATGCTGTTCTGTATTGCTTTTACAGTGTTTTTACTGATGAGTTACCTAGCCTATTCTATTCATGATTTATCGACAGAATGCCAGTACTCGATTGATTGGCTCAGCATTTTAACTTAAAAATATCTCAAAATATGTCCTAATTTCATCCATCAAAAAGATAAATTCTAGGATATTACTGATGCAAAATGTGCTTTTGTCTGTTCCATATAGACTTGAGAAAGACATTTGACCAGGAGCCTCTTGGAAAAGAAGTGTCACTTGAACAAGAGGTGCTTCTGCAGTGTCGCCCACCTGAAGGCATCCCAGCTGCTGAGGTAAGATCCAGAAGATTTATCACTGAGCCGATGCACAGTTGTTGTTCGGATAATTACATTATTTGTTTGAACAGAGAAGTTTTAATATGGACATGTTACCCATACGAATGCACCCATTCTGAGCTCAGTCAAAAGCTCTCAGCTCAAATCCAGTAAAATGGCTTCTCTGACGGGAAATTTGTGTGATTTTCACGGACTTTCTGCTGCTACATTCTGCTGAAATATCACCATTATTTCATTTCTATGTGGATATATGCTAGCTTACATGTCCAACATTTTACCCTACTGTATGTATTCCTTAGTATGTATTTTATTTTTGGTGGTGGCAGCCATTAGTTTTGTTCTTCTGTTCTACATATAGAGGTGAAAACTGATTTTGCCTCATTTTTGAGCTTGCCCACTTTCAGAATTTTGTTCTAAAATGACACTGAATAAATCTGACTCAGTACACTGCACAGATAAGAGCATTTTTCACCGCTGCCTGGGCTAATAAAGTTTGTTTGGTATTTCCTAAACATCAGCCAGTCACTGCAATTTGGAGGAGAGAAAATTGTAATTACGTGCCGAGAGAAAAAAAAATGGAATAAAACTCGTTGTGTCACTTTGCAACCTTGGTTTGGCCAATATCTCCTCCCTGTTCCACTTCCTCGCTGCCTTACAGGAGAACAGTGTTGGAGCAGCATTTGAAAAGGCTCAGTTGAGATTGCAGGAACATAAATAGAGGATGAAAGTGTGGTTTAATGGGTTGGGGGTGTGCGGGTATGTGTGTGCGTGTTTTTTTTTTTTTTTGGAGTTGGGGGTGTAGTGACTGAACTCTGTAAAGGCTTGTGATTGACCTGGAAAAGCTGAGTTAAGTGAGTGGAACTGCACAGCATTTATCCCCTGCTGAAAGTGCTGACAAGTTAAATGGACGAAAGTTTAGGACTGGCACTCCACAGACTCTCCTCATACAATCCAGGCTTCAGTCTGATGGCGTTTCTGTAACAGCCATGTAGCGCTGGTGATTCTGCCGCTTGTCTGAGGTCTCTGTCAATCCTGGATTGGCTCAGTGCAACGATTAAAGACTCAGCTGGAGTCCAATCATGGCACATCTATGCTTTCTGAGATAAGGGGTTGCTGTGGGAATCCACATGCACAGCGAAAAGCAAATAGGAGATATTTTCAGCATCATCAGTTTGGATAAAGGTGTTGTTTTTAGTGCAGTTGTCCAACTCCAAATCTGTCAACAAATTAGACGACAAAACATTGAAGTTCCACCACATTAAGTCAGAATTCTGTTTACGATGTCTGGCAATTGTACTAATTCACCTCTTCCAAAAGCATTTAATTGATTAAAAAAAATGTTCCGAGCATCTGCATTCCAACTGAAAACAGTGATTGTTTTCTGTTTGCTTTTCTTTCTATGATCACGGTGACTTTTATGTGTGTGCAGAGGCACACTTCCAGCTTCTTTAATTACTCACACTTACCTCATGGCTGTGAAAAATAGACAACAGCTTCATTTCACAAGATAGTTTTCCTCTTTTTTTTTCTAAACTCAGCTGCCTCAGTGGGAAAAAGGACAAAACTGAATGCTGCTTTTTTCATCTGTGTTTGTCAGGCCTTTTCTCACACGAGCTCGCCAGAGGAAAGAAAAAAAACTCGGAAAAAGCAGATGGGCTAAGTCTGTGGTTACATATGAATTTGCAGAAATATGTAGCAGCCGCTGTGAAGGGAAGATCTGTCATATATCACCCGCTCAAGACGTAGAAAATATAGAGAGGATGAGAGAGGCTGAAGGCAGAAGGAGAGGAGCTGTTATGGTTTGTCGGGACTGGATTCAGTGGGTTGTTGTCAGGCCTCCAGTCGGCTGTCAGTTCACTCTGTGGTTCCTTTACAGGCCTTTGCCCAGCAAGCGAGAGACTGGCAAGATGGCAGGCTGTGGCTGAGCCATAAAACCCATACCCTTACAGCACTTTTGTTTAATAGTGTGGACCTTATGTGATGGATGCTGTGCTGTGGCAACGCTATTGTTCACGAGAAGGACACACACATGTGCTGACGGTGGCATTTCCACACGCACGTTCACATGTCGGAGTACCAGCAGCGGCATTAGCATGCCTATGTGCACAGGCCCACATGATAACATGCTGCCAGCAACTCAGCTGAGCACTGAAAGACTATTCATCCATTCTATAGAGTGAACATTGTGATTGTGGTTGACCAGCTGGCAGAAATAGATTGAGCGCTGATGAACTGGAAAGAGGAATCAGACTTTTTGTGCGTCCTCTTTTCAAGCTGGAATAAAAGAGGTTTATGAAGAAAATCTGGCATTTCATCCGGCATGCTTAACAAGGTCATCGCAGCTATCCAAGCTTTTACACATTACAAAGTGCAGGGAACTATCGCCATCCTCTGCTGCCACTGTTAATTCTACTAGAATAACGTCCCACTGTCCACACTTTGTGATACTCCAAGGTTGTTAAATATTTTTACTTCAGCTGTCAGTTCTGTTGAGATCAGCCACGATCCCGAAATGTTGCGGCTGTACGTCACCACCCCCCACACACACACACAGAAATAAGAAGCCCACGTTCTGCAGAATCAAAGTAAGTCAATCATAATTAGTTTTGATCTCAGCACACAAAGTGCCTGCTTGATGTGAGCCAGTATCAGTCTTGTGTTCCTTCTTTTTCTTCCCACTTTTCAGATGATTTACATTATAAGTTGTCATGATGGTTTACCATAGTAATGACATCCTGTGATTCTATTTAAGTGGTTTTGAGTCTTTGCTGGCTTTCTGCGGGGGCCGCGTTGCCCTGAAAACTAAACATTATGCTGAATAGTCTGGATTGTTTCTGTGATGATGCAGCAGTTTTTCATAGGGAGGCATATGAAATGGTTCCCATCAAACATCTCAGAGGTTTTGATACTTGAAGTTCAATCTGAGGTAACCTAGCCCTTATTTTCTGGCCGTTTCTTCACAGTTGATACATAAATTTTCTGAAGTACAGCCTGTCCCTGAGCTGTGGAATACACACAAGCATGCACAAGTGCACACACAAAGAAAACAAGCAGCAGGCGTTTATTTTGGCTCTCCCTGTGACCATTACCAATGGAACTTTGGCCTTGCAGAGCTGAAACACAGTGAATGAGGTTTCTGAAATAGCACAAGGATTCAGTCATCTTGAATGTCTTGTACGGTCTGAAAAAATTAGACACTCGACAGGCTCCCTTAAAGTAATTGTTACACGTTTCCAGAGCCATGAATATTTGATACATACTTAATCAAGAGCAGAAGGAAAATGTAGCTGTTCGGGCTATTCTAGGAACAAGAGACAAGGAGCGATTTGGCAGAAAAAGCTCCGTACGTGGTTCCACTGTTAGGAGGGCTTACTGGCTTACTGAGAGCTGCCCATATAATAATGAAGGTAAAGATGGGGATGGAGGACTTTCCATCAGCTCAATGCAGATCCTTCCTTTAGAATACCTCCGTGAAGCTCTTTCATCGACATCTAAAGGGCCTCCTCACGAGCAACAGTGGCCTCTTTTCATACTCAAGAATATGTGGCGGCAGCCTCATAAAATGGACAGCAAAAAGAATGCAGCCTTATTGTTCCTTTTCTTCTGTTGTGCCCTCTATCTCCGTCTCAGAGCACTTGTCACAGTCCCGCGACAAAGACGAGAGTTCAGAGGTGATGCAGCACCGCGAGTCGCTGAGACGGTTTCCATGGAAGCAGGATTTTAATTCGGGCATCTCCTCAATCAGCCGGGGTCCTGCCGTGTTATCGCGGGTAACGAGTCATTGATGCTCTACGGGGAAGAGGCCCTGCTGCCATGATTAAGACCATTGGCTTTACTGAGAAGAAAGCCAGGAAACACAAAGATCTTTACTTCACACTTCCTCATCCAGAGAAGTGGGAAAACTAAGCCAGATGAATTTAAACAGCTCAGGCAGCAGCCGGAGCCAAAATCGAGATTTCATGCACAGTTCTTTGAGCCCAGTGGGGACAGCAGATTTTGTTATTAAGCTCAAATTGCATTTCCTCACCAAATGTACTGATAATGACTAGAGACATAGAGTGTTATGGTGTAAAATCTGATGTAGCTCAAATCTGGCACCTTTTCCGCACGTCCCGCCATGTAAATGTCAGTGATTAATGTTGATTTTAGGCCCAGTTTCACTTAATAGGTGATTTGAAGGCCTGCAGCAACCGGCAGCTCATCAGGTCACCTTGTCAAAAAATAGCTGAGTGCTTCCTTCCAGTGAAAATGGTGCATAGTTGAGTTATGAAGGGGAATGTCAAGAGTAACAACACTTCAGTGCCCAGTGAAACAGGAAGTGCATTTTCATTAAGATTACCCGTGGGAGAGAAGGTGTCATGAGGCCAGACCAAATCCCCGTGGCAACCGACCAAAGATTGCCCTTCAGGCACTCACCTGTCAATCACTGCAGTTTTCCTGTGCAAAGCCTGTGATTTACTCTAATAGCCCACATTTGTGAGCTCTGCTGTCCTCTGTAAGTCGCTGCCCTTTCTACTGTTACCTCCACTGGGCTGGTTTTGCATGTTAAATTTCTTGCTAAAGAGGGTTTTCTGTGCATATATTCCATCGCGGCCCCTTTGAGAGAGAAAAGAAAAACATTGCTCAACACATAATAGAAACTGATACCTGAAAGCAAATCCAAAGAGCTGCTACATCCACTGCATGTGCTACAAGGCCAGCGTATGTTATGAAAACCCCCTTTTGCCATTATTTGTCTTTTGAATCGCTGGTTCGTCTGTCGTCACGGCTTTTCCCAAGCACTCGAAGTAAACACAGCGTATTTGTTTACAGTTCCAAGTAAGTATAAGTGCATAAAATGATAAAAATCACATTTCTCCAGCAAACAGGAATCATGTAGGGAAGGTGACTTATTGGGCGCCAGGTGGTGGTTTCATTCGACATGGGAAAAATAAAATAAAATGAGACGGCTCTCGTTTTTTGGGTAAACTATTTCTTTATCACCTTAAAAATGATTTTTGAGCATTTTGCATTGAGCTTGTGAATCTGTTCCAGTTTATCCTTGCTCCTGAAGGTTGAATTGTACATCCAGCAAGTTTCTGACCTCTATCACGGCACAAAAACCGTCTCCCTAGGTAAAGTTATCGTCTAAGCTTTTCTAAAGGCCAGGGGAGAGAGACCAAGGACTGTGTGCAGAAGGAGTATCAAACAGTTCTCTAACTTGTAAAGCTGGCTTTTGCTAGATTATTATTTCATATTTCAAATAAAAAAGCATGTGTGTGTGTCGTGCCTCTCAGCAGTCAACTTGTACTAATCCACCCACATGTGAATGTATCATGAAAGAATTTGGCTTCAAAACAAAACGTACAATATAATGGCAGAAATCCCATAGTTATATCACCATCCCCATCAAAATGTGATCAACCGTTGCATGGAACTGTGATGATTTATGCACCAAATTTTAAACTCTTCATTTTTTGAATACCTCCCCAACCAAGAGACGAAAGCAGAGCCTCCCAACTTTTTTTGTCATTTGCGCTGTAAGCGATGAGTGATTTAGAGAATCATATTTTAAGAGTTCAATGAAGTGTGCGAGAGAAAACAGAAAAGAGCTGTGTCTGGATATCCTTTGAACTACTTTAAGAAATGTCTATTCTCCTTCAGCAGAGTGTGGAGAGCCAAAGGCAGGGCTGAGTTGGAAGAGGTCATTACTCTCCGCTCCAGTCTCAGTGATCCGTTTTCTGTGTGGACACCTACAGTGTTATCCAATCCAACTCCTCCTCTGTTCCCCGACCTCACCCCTCTTTTCCTCTTAACCTGTCCCATCCTGGCTCCCTCTGCATAAACTCTCGCCCACAGATATAGATACAAGGACAACAGGCGCGCACACACATGCTCACATTTTTCCCATCACATCTCAAGATATCACACCTTTGTGCGTTTCGACTTGTTAATATTTATACGGCTCACATTTCCATAGTTGTCATGCAGGCAGATGCAGAGCATATGGCTTGTTGTCTGCTAGTGAATGATTGAATAATCAGTTTGTAACCTTTTGTGGCTCGTTCTCCAGGTGTGTAATTCGAGCCTGGAGCAGATATATACTGTGAAAAAAGGGAAGTGAATAAATTACATTGGGTAGATAGTTGGGCTTCATGTGGAGAAGCAGGAGAGCTCATAATGACTTCTCTGTAGAGGAGTCTCGCACGTCGCTGTGGAACATTTTTTTCTCTCTCTCTCTCTCTCTCTCTCGCTCCCCGTTTCTTTTCGCACCCCTTTCCACCCCCACACTGTGCTGTACACTCTATTTCTGACACAACAACGATGAGTAATGAATGGTTTTGCCTAGCATTGGTTCTTAACAAGTGAGTGGATTGTATACAGTGTGTTCTGTATATTGGGCTAATTAGTGTGGTGCTGGAACACACCCTGGCAGAGCACAGAAAACTTCCCACTCAGTGGTTACTCCTACATTGCTGCCACAGTCGGGTCCGCAGCCAGCTATGTTTGCTAGTGGGAGATGAGGTGAGAGTGAAATTGCGTCTTAATTCGGGAGCTGGATTCTTTAAAGGGCAAAGACCCCGATGGTGGGTCACTTGAGACGCAGTCGAGACAGTCGAACCTCACAGAGACCAAAACAAATCACTCATGCAGGTGCTACTTGTCAGTTTGTTACGTCAAAATTGTAGTTGTTTATCCCAAAGCAGATGCTCTGATACCTGTTTGCTGTTTATACGTTTATTGTTAGACATATAGATTAAGGTCACAGCCGCTGAAACTGATGCTTTAATATTAACAATGACTTATGAAAGGTAGTCGATTGCCATGATAAGCTCACAGGAAATTGCCGTTCTCCTCAGGTTTATGGAACCTATGTAATAGCATCCTTCAGCTCATTGCTTTGGTGCAACTTTACAGCTGTGATTCACGCTCACTACTCTTATCAGTATCAGCGTGAACATACACACGTAGACAAAATTGTTGGTACCCCTCAGTTAAAGAAGGAAAAACCCACAATTCTCACTGAAATCACTTGAAACTCACAAAAGTAACAATAAATAAAAATTTATTGAAAATTAAATAATCAAAAACAGCCATTACTTTTGAATTGTTGATTAACATAATTATTTAAAAAACAAACTAATGAAACAGGCCTGGACAAAAATGATGGTACCTCTATAAAAGATTGAAAACTATTTGATCAGAGTGACATGATTAACTCAGGTGTGTCATTTAATTGACATCACAGGTGTTTCCAAACTCATAATCAGTCAGTCTGCCTATTTAAAGGGAGACAAGTAGTCACCCTGCTGTTTGGTGAAAAGGTGTGTACCACACTGAACATGGACAACAGAAAGCGAAGGAGAGAATTGTCCCAGGACATCCGAAAAAAAATGATAGACAAACATCTTAAAGGTAAAGGCTATAAGACCATCTCTAAACAGCTTGAAGTTCCTGTGACAACAGTGGCTCATATTATTCAGAAGTTCAAGACCCACGGGACAGTAGCCAACCTCCCTGGATGTGGCCGCAAGAGGAAAATTGATGACAAATTGAAGAGACGGATCGTTGGAATTGTATCCAAAGAGCCCAGAGCAACCTCCAAAGAAATTAAAGGTGAACTCCAAGGCCAAGGTACATCAGTGTCAGATCGCACCATTCGTCGTTGTTTGAGCCAAAGTGGACTTCATGGGAGACGACCAAGGAGGACACCACTGCTGAAAAAAAACTCATAAAAAAGCCAGACTGGAATTTGCAAAAATGCATGTTGACAAGCCACAAAGCTTCTGGGAGAATGTCCTTTGGACAGATGAGACCAAACTGGAGCTTTTTGGTAAGGCACATCAACTCTATGTTCATAGACTCAAAAACCAAGCATACGAAGAAAAGAACACTGTCCCTACGGTGAAACATGGAGGAGGCTCAGTAATGTTTTGGGGCTGCTTTGCTGCATCTGGCACAGGGTGTCTTGAAAGTGTGCGAGGTACGATGAAATCTGAAGACTATCAAGGTATTCTGGAGAGAAATGTGCTGCCTAGTGTCAGAAAGCTTGGTCTCAGTCGCAGGTCATGGGTCTTCCAACAGGACAACGATCCAAACCACACAGCCAAAAACACCCAAGAATGGCTGAGAGAAAAGCGTTGGACTATTCTAAAGTGGCCTTCTATGAGCCCAGATCTGAATCCCATTGAACATATGTGGAAGGAGCTGAAACATGCCATTTGGAGAAGACACCCATCAAACCTGAGACAACTGGAGCTGTTTGCTCATGAGGAGTGGGCCAAAATACCTGTTGACAGCTGCAGAACGCTCATTGACAAATACAGAAATCGTTTAATTGCAGTGATTGCCTCAAAAGGTTGTGCAACAAAATATTAAGTTATGGGTACCATCATTTTTGTCCAGCCCTATTTCATGAGTTTGTTTTTTTAAATAATTATGTTAATCAACAATTCAAAAGTGATGGCTGATTTTGATTATTTAATTTTCAATAAATTTTTATTTATTGTTACTTTTGTGAGTTTCAAGTGATTTCAGTGAGAATTGTGGGTTTTTCCTTCTTTAACTGAGGGGTACCAACAATTTTGTCCACGTGTGTAGTGGAGCCTTTACATCATTGTATCTGTGGATCCTGACCTGCATGTTTCTGATCTGCAGTCACTAACCCCTGCAGTGCTTATGGTTCTTATGTGACGCTTCAACTATCTGTTTCTTACGGTGGTCGACAGGGGCAAACACGCTGCAAACCGCAAAAGCGCTGCACACACAGAAATGATCCAAAACCAAAACTCACAAACGCATGAAACACATGCAAGAAAAAAAATGCTGCAAGAGAAACAAAAAAATGCTGCAAGAGAAACATGCTGCAATCACAGAAACAATGCAGAAGCAGACTTGCAAATCACAAAACAGATGCAAATGAAAAATGCTGCAAATATATAAAAACACACACACAAACCCCCAGAACAACCGCAAGAGAAAAACGCTGCAAATTCAATCCACAACAGAAGTGCACCAGACACGAAGAAGAAGAGAAGAAGGAGAAGCAGAAGAAGAAGAAAGTGAAAGTGTCTGATACTTTTTAGTGTGAAAAGGTACGTTTTCATTTAGTTGTAGCGTCATGTTTTACTTGGCTGGCATCTTTTATACAGTATTATCGAAGAACAGCGCACTTCCGTTGTGGATTGAATTTGCAGCGTTTTCTCTTGCGGTTGTTCTGGGGGTTTGTGTGTGTTTTTATATATTTGCAGCATTTTTCGTTTGCATCTGTTTTGTGATTTTGTAAGTCTTTGCTTCTGCATCGTTTCTGTGATTGCAGCATGTTTCTCTTGCAGCATTTTTTTTTCTTGCATGTGTTTTATGCGTTTGTGAGTTTTTGGTTTTGGATCATTTCTGTGTTTGCAGCGCTTTTGCGGTTTGCAGCGTGTTTGCCCCTGTCGGCCACCGTAGTTTCTTAACCCTCACCCTGACTGGTCAAGGCAGGCGACCACCCTCCCTGACCCTGGCTCTGCCAGGGGTTTCTTCCTGTTAAAGGACAGTTTATTTCCTCTGCTATCACAAAAGAAAAGGAAATTATAGCAGTTGTGGTTTATTTATATAGTATAATACTGTAAAGACCTGACCTTACTATGTGAAGTGGTTTGACATGTCAGTTGCTGCTATATAAATGTAACTGACTCCAACTGACTTGAATTGAATTTCGCAGCTGGAGATGCGTGTCAGATGTTTTTGTGAGGAGATGGTGGAGACCAAAAACAAAGCTAGAAGGAATCCCGAATATTGTATAGTGGCTGTTACTGAGGTGGACTCTGAATGGATGGTAATGTTGCCTCATGCAGCTTGATGTGTACATAAGCAACTGTCTGCTAAACGTACGATATCAACTTAAGTTTATTGAATGTCATTCTTGTTTTTGCCACTTTTTTCGCAGTTTACATCATTTCAGATTGGAAAAAAAGTCATTTGAACTACAAAAATGTTGCTTCTTGGAAAACAGTGCATCTCCAAAAGTGATTTCTTGTGGCACTGCAGGCAACAATGAAAATCCAGCCAATAAAGTCTTTGCAAATTTTCATAAGAGTCCCACTTCTCTGTCTTTTTGTCAAACTGCCTGTTGATAACTGGCTCTTTCTCCCTCTTGTTCTTTAGTACTCAGCCCCAAACAACCTGTTTAAAAAGGGATTACATTACATTAAGGAAGAGTTGCTACTATTTCGTTAGACCTTTAAGTGTACATATTCATTTTTTGTGCCTTTTTGCTTTTTGTATTTGCAGCTTGATGTGACTTTTTCATGGTCTAGTTTATGTGACTTTCCACTTCAACAAGGACGACTTGAAAATTCATTAAATCCATTAGAAACTGATCAAGCAACGATGCACATTTGTGTTCTCGTCTGATTATTTAGAAGAATTTCTTAGTCAGATTAGGAAAAGTCTAGATCTATGAACAAGATCCCTACATAGCTGTAATGTATTCATGATATGTCACTGATTCTTCACATTGAAGGTGACTGATTTCCCTCCTCCACTTCAGTTCCTTTGATATATTTCTTGTTCTTTTCTTTTTGTAAATACCATTCAGTATGTCCTGATCTGCAAATCTTGGCTCATTTTGATCACATTCTTACTCTTTCCCTTTTCCCTCCTCATTCATTCAGAATCCTGATTTCTTCAAGACAGTCACCTCTTTGTAACATTTTTTCCTCTTTCCCCCGGTCTTTATTCTTTCTTGTCTGTCCTTGCCTCTCAGTGATGATCTATTATATGTATTTTGGCACACTGGCGGCTGCCCTCCTGCATGTGCACCTGCTCGCCATCTCTCTCATCTGTCTTCTCCTCCCTGTCTTCTGTCTACCTGTCTCTCTTTTTCTTTTTTCCTCTCGAGGTCTAAGTTTCCATCTTCCTGTCTGTCTCTCTCTCTCTCTGCCACTTGGCTGTCCCTGACCAGACAGGCTTCTCTTTATGACAGCTGACATGTGGCAATTTCCTTTCGTTAATGACAAGAAATGTGCCAATTACCTCTCCGGATGTTTCACTGCCAATCAGACACTAACGAGCTGTAAGTGTGTGTGTGTGTGTGTTTGCATGCAAGTTTTTGTATCTCTCTGTGTGTGTGTGTGTGCATGTTTTGAGTCTGCTGGCATGAGAGAAAGTTGGAAGTGCTGTACGAGATGTAGTCTTCTGCAGAATTTTAATCATCTTGAATCTTTTCACAAGTTTGGTGTTGAAACCGCTCTACCTTTTCATCTCTGTTTTTTTAATGAGTCCTAATTATACTCGCTACAGAATAAAGGATCGGTGAACTGTTGCTCACTTTTGCTCTCTTACACAAGTTCCCACTTCTGACATGAGTTTCTGCCACGTTCTATCCCCTGTCACTCCGTCTCCCTCCCTCCTCTCCGTCTGCGCTGAAAAGCTCTTTTGTTCAATTTTTAATTACTTTCTCATATAAAAGTGCTCTTGACACCCGAACGCAGCACGTTCAGAGAGGCTGCCTCTGTGATTGGTGCAAAAATTGGATAACCACCTCTTTGTATTAACTGTCAATCTCCATTCTAAGAGCAGACCTTTCGCTTCCTAATGCCCTGCGCTCAGCATATGCATTCAAGCACTGAAGGGGGAAATATTTATCATGTCAACAAACGCCATTGTTTCGCCCGTTTGCATCATTTCAACTTGTTTTACTTGAGACTTGTGTTCCTTCACTTTTCAGCAAGGGAACAAAAGACACCAAAAAAAATGGCAATCAGATCACTGTCGAATCTTTGTTCTCTAAACATAGGGGTCTGTCTCTGTGGCTGTGTTTGCCATATTTTTCAGTTTCACTCAGTGTTAAAGATTGATAGTAGCACAAACATGCACATACGAAAACCTGTGCAACCCCGTATTCAATAAATATGTTGCACTAAAAATCACCTTGACTTTATAGCCTTCATGATAGAAAGATAAAGGTAATGTAGAAGACTTGTTTGCCTTATTTTTATGTGGATATAATAGAAAGAGCTTTTTCAAATATATTGAAATTTCAGGAGTGAGATGTTTTTGTCACTAGAAGCTGCAGATGCCGACTTACTGCTGACTTCTTGTGGTGTGTTGCTGCGATTCCGAAAGTCGTGACAGATGTCTAACTGTCACCTCACCAGGTGTCAAAACAGATTAGGTGAAACAGAAGCCAACTCAGTAACACAATGCTGAAGTGGCTAGTCATATATGTGCATCTATCCTAAATTGATATATTGTGCATTATTTTGGGAATTTAGAATGTATTTTTACTCATCAGTGCATTTTTTTCGCTATGTGCATCTGCAGAAATAAGTAAAACTAACACTGAAGACTCAACATGCTAACAAAATGATGACAGTTTTTGTGTAATTTACTCACACAGACTTCCCTCTCCTTAAATGCTATTAACACATGTTAGGTATTCAGTTTCTGGTACCTTTATTCTGCGGTTTTCATTGAGTTGTGTAACATTACCACTGCTTTCATCAAGCATCTAGAGGTAAATTAAACCAAATCATGAGTGCATTGATATGAAAACATACTTGTTTTTTATGCAGTTCCTCATTGAGATGATTTCTAAACACAGTACCAGATTTAATGCATCTCCTATACAGCACAATTTATGCCGTGCTAATCTTTATTGCACTCTACTTGACTGAGAGAAAGATTCAGTTTCAGTTAGCAGACAGCTGGTGATGGAATTGTATGCTTCCTGGCTCCATGAAATTGATTCATGTTTATGAGGGAAAATACTCATAATCACCAATTCAGCCCAGAATATACATCAAACGTACAGAGGTTTACTGTGAAGCTCTGCTGCTATCAGGTTCGCAGCCAGTGTGTGTTCAGATGTAAGTTAGCTGTCTTATGAGCTGCATGATGTAAGCGTTTTATACACCGAAGTGGAAGTGTGAAGTAATTGTGAAGTGAGCTATTGAAAATATTTTCTTCTCAGCCTCTCCAGTGTGTTCCCACTGGATAAGAGAGCAGGCAGCCGTGCTGAGGTGTGACGCTGATGCCATCTTTGATTTCTGTCATCTCAAACCAACACAGATGCGAGTGGAGCTGATAATGCACATGACCCGGTGTCCGCCGCAATCGGCCCATCTTCTGTTTTGAGAAAGTTCTAACAATGCCGGTTTTATAACAATGGCCGCTGTGTTGTACGTCTCTTCACCACTACATACTGTTTCTTTGTTGTTCTCTAAGAAATCAAGCAACAACAGTGACTGTTTTGTCTTGGCAGGACTCATATCAGGTTATTGCCCCACTTTTTGAGATACTTTATCTCTCATGAGAAAGACCCCTTATAAACATCCCGCTTATCTTTTGCCTGTACTGCTGCTTTGGTGCCTTATCTCTTATCGGGCTCTGCTCCTCATGGGTGATCACAATGCACGGGAAGTTAGCTGTTTGCCAGGCCTCCTCATCACTGGACAGTTTCTTTGAAGAAAACCAGAGAAGCAGGAAATATTTCTGAATCAAAGTGGCTTCAGAGTGTGAGGCGGCACGTGTTATTCTTTTCAGAAAACGCTAAACCTTTCCACCTCTTGAAGAGGAAGGGGATCTTGGTGAATTAAAGCCAAATAACTGCTCCAAATGATCCCCCGCTCTGCGATAGTGCCAGGAGTTCAATATCGGTATCATTTAAAGAAATGAAACTCATAAGAAAAGGTCAGAGAGCCTCTCAGCTTTAGGAGTTGTAGAGAGTTTTCTCTTCTGTGCTGCCTGACAGTGCTGCTGTTATTGTAGCGCTTTGTTCTAGGGGAGAATAAAAAGAGCATGATAGCTATTGACTTTTTGTAGCAGGACCTCAGAGACGTAAACAATTGTGCTCTAATCCTGGCGTTCACTGTTATTTGGGAGGTAAGACAGAAACAAGAAAAACTATAGCTGTTTAAACACTTCGCTGTGATTTTTCTACAATTTAATGAGGTCAACCTGTCTTATAGCTCCTCTCACATCTTCCACTTTTTAACACTTCAAGCTGCCTGTTTTTTTCTCCATCTTTTCATGTCTTTTCTCTTTTTTTCCTCAGGTGGAGTGGTTAAAGAATGAGGAAGTTATTGATCCTGCAGATGACAGAAACTTCTACATCACCATCGACCACAACCTCATAATCAAACAGGCTCGTCTCTCTGACACTGCCAACTACACCTGCGTGGCAAAGAACATCGTGGCCAAGAGACGCAGCACCACCGCCACAGTTATCGTCTATGGTAACTTAATTTGTATTCCACCTTTTCTACATGAGATAATGGGTTTTCACAGGCGACTGACAAGATAATAATCTGGTTGAAAGGAAAAATTACACTTTTCTAAATTGTTAACATGTTCATGTGATGTTTTTTATGTGCCGGAAGACAAATCATAAGCGAACTTAGCAGTCATGGCAAAAAATTTCCACTTTGAAATCGCAGTGTACCAGTGACAGGCTCAAAACCATGGATTTAGACTTGTGGGGTTTCATATGTAACAAACCTAAGGGACCACTTCTGTCAGCTTGCAGGGTGGGACTTTCTTCACCTTTTTCTTCGTTAGAATGAGTTTCTGGTTCAAACATTAGTAGTTTTAGTGTTTCAGTAAAACTATAGGAAGAGAATTTCATAGATCTGCACCTTTTTAGAGGAAGCAGCAGTTTGGAGAAACATCCATGTCATTATGAGGCAGGAATGGTTATTATTACAGAAAATCCTATAAATATGGAACTTTGACACACAGAGATTAGTTTTTAGGAAGTTTATTCAACATCCAAAGAGGGACTTTAAGCAGTTTAACCAACAAACACTCAATAAATTACACCACAGCATAACAGATTAATAAAGTCAGACACTAATGCAGAGCATAAGTGTTGAATTCCTTTCTAAGAGGTCGACTCAACTCAAAATAAAACGAATTTCAAAGTCACTCTGCATAAAGCAAATCCCCCCTCTCTCCCGCGGCGTGCAACATTCGCTCATTTTGTTCCCGCCAGAAGGTGTGCGTGGAATGGAAGATTTGCGATTTTTCTGAACTGCGAGAGAGGTGCTGATGTGGCTGAGCCGTACTTAAAGAGCCTCCTGCTGTGGTTTCACACAGACTCACCCAGTGTCTCCCTAACATCAACTAACATGACTGTTATAGCGCAGCACGGCTGTGAAGTTAAACTTGAGCGCCTGCTGGAGGATACTCAAGACAGAACAAACGACACATGAAACAGAGGAGTTTTTTTTTTTTTTTTTTGGGAACCCGGGACGTTATTTTCCTGTGTGAAATGACTATTGGCTTCATTAAACCGAGCTCATTGTGTGCTTCATGGAACTCCTCTCGATACTGATGATTTACCTCTGGGATCATCACAACCTCTCTGCTTCAGGCCCGCACACAGAATTCATATCCAGTTATTTTGCACAGCCAGTGCAGCGCAAATTACTGCATAAAGAGGCAAATGCAGATGCACACACACACACACACACCACCAAAGTGACCAGATACTTGGAGCTGATACTGTCACCGGGGTTCAGTTTCAAATCTATAATTTCCTCATCACTTTCCCCCCTCTCTCTCCTGTACTTACTGGAGGTGTAGTATTGTTAGCATCATTTTTTTTGTTGTTTATCTACTATGGTTACAGTTAAGTGAACGCTGTGAATAATGTGGTCAGTTGGGGATCAATTTTAGAGGTGATGTAGAAACACAAGAGAGCAGATTTCAGGGACAAGAGTCTCTGCGAGGCTTTCATGTCGCTAACGCAGTCTATTAGAACTACGTGTCAAAAAAAACAAGTGCTTTGATGTCAGCTCGCTCTTTTTTTCCCTCCAAAACAAGATGCTCACACATCCATGTGGAGTTGTGAGAAAGGATAAAGGAGAGTCAGATGGTGTTTTCAGCCTCATGGTTTCCAGTCCGATTGACCGCAAGAACACTGGAAACAGGAGCATAAGCTGATAACAAAAAAAAGAAAAAAACGGGATAAGAAGAGAGACAGAGAAAAAGAAGAGGAGAGAAGATGGAGCCTTAATCCATAGAGGGAAGGAAGCAGACAGTAAAGAAATGTGGGGCTTTGGCGGTCTCCCCCATGAGTCCAATATTTTGGGCTTCACTCATAAGCATGTCACTTTTGAAAAGTCGGAGGCTCCAAGGGGCCCAGTTCCACCATCTCAAATGCCACAGACTTGTTCTCAGCCACAAGCTCTGGTGTCACTCTGCACTGGATTTAGTCACTGACAGAGATGGATGAGAGAGGGAAGAGAGGCATTAGGAGGAATCAGTGAATGGAAAATGCAGCAATCTGACCAGAATTTACTGTCTGCCTGCACCGCAAAGTAACGACCCGAGATTTCAGGGTCAGAATGCAAGAAACTCCACAGAATAAACACATTTTAAAAAGGCCACATAACATTCACTGAAGGCAAACCGAGCCAAATTCTAATGTTGTGTTTTTATTGTCAGTCTCTTGGCGCTGTTACATCTATGCATTTTATTGGTATTACATCCTTTAACCCTCGTGTCGTCCTGCAGGTCAAAATTGACCCGTTTTAAATTTTGAAAATATGGGGGGGGGGGGGTATTTTCACAGTGAAACATGTGATGTTTTCAACGTTTTTGAGAAATCTTTCAACATTTTTTGGTGGGAAAAAATGTTGAAAATGTTTCTTAAAAACATTCACAAAAAAAGTTTTGCTGACTTTTGGTTGATTTTTTTGTGAATGTTCTTAAAGAAAGTATTAGAAGTTTTACTGGTATATATGTCATCACTTTAGATATTTTTAGGATTTTTTGGGGAAGATTTTTACTCATTTTTTGAAAATATTTATCAGAATTTTCTTGCCAAATTTGGGGGATTTTTTAAAATAAAACTTTTAAGGGAAACTTTTAAGGAGATATTGGGATTTTCTTTCTGAAGGTTTTGCAAAATTTCAGAAATTTGGGGATTTTTTTGCTGAATTTTTGGATTTTTTTCAAACAAGGAAACAATATTTCTTGGTACCGGTAAATGAGGACCTCAGGGGGGTTAATAAAACAAGTTGAAACATGTTTTGTGTTTTTTTAACTGTTTGGTCGCTTCTTTTAAGGAAGGGTTTAGGACTCAATCAGAGCTGTATTTTAACATGCTTTATGACCATGTTTTCCAGTGAATGGCGGCTGGTCAACATGGACTGAGTGGTCGGTGTGTAACAGCCGCTGTGGCCGTGGTTACCAGAAACGAACACGCAGCTGCACCAACCCAGCGCCTCTCAATGGCGGCGCCATCTGTGAAGGACAAGGCATCCAGAAGCTGCCATGCAATCCTCTCTGCCCAGGTACGCCATAAAATTACCAAACTCCCACCTATCAGTGGGTGGAAAAGGGTTTAGGTGCACAAAAAAAACAAACAACAAATGCATAAAATATGATGCAACTCTGTGTTTGCATTTTTCGCTCTGTTTGTGCCTCCACGCTTACGTGTGTGTGTGTCTCTCTCCCACATATTCTCGCTGTCTCAATCACGTATCCACTCACCCACTCATGCGCTCATTTGTCCTCATCTTCTCATCTGCCATCTCGTCCGCTCGACCCCCGTCTGTCCTGTGTGGTAGTGGATGGCCTGTGGACAGAGTGGAGTAAGTGGTCCACCTGTGGGACCGAGTGCACCCACTGGAGGAGGAGAGAATGCGGCGCCCCGGCACCCAAAAACGGGGGAAAGGACTGTGAGGGCATGGTGCTCCAGTCCAAGAACTGCACCGATGGGCTGTGCATGCAGAGTGAGTACCCGACTAATCCTCTGCTACTCTCTCTGACCTGCCAACCAAAGAAATCTCTTCACCCTTTGACCAGCAGCTTCTCTGTGCTCTTTCATCACCACGCTGTGTTTCACATCCGCGCATAACGCTCTCACCCTGTCGCTCACTCAGTCCGTTCCACTTCGCTCATACATAAACAATAAGACAAGCTAAAACGCATCTCTGTCCTCTGTACTTGATCTGTTTCTCTTTATTTTTGCATGCATGATACACAGAAGCTGTTTGATAAGAGTGGCACAAAATCAACAACCACTACACATGTTTTCTTGTGTCAGCTCTGCAGCAAATATATGTTTAAAAAAACTTGGCCACAAAGGGAAGCACTCTAACTAATTATCCTTATCACAGGCTAAGAATTTGGAGTTATATTTGAAGTAATAATCAGTCATTATATGGTAATTACATAAGGGGGACACAACTGCTAAGCTGCTTTGATTACTACCTTAATTTAAAAACTGCTTTCTTTAGGGCCAATGAGAGAAAACACAAGGCCATAAAGTAGTGCAAGTGTAGACTTGCTCCATTTCCTGTGTTGGCCATTACATGCGCTGGGAAGGGAGCATGTGTTGTACATGATTATTTAGTATTACAATGACTTCAAAGCACACCAAATGCACCAGGATGCACCATCATTTTTCTTTTATTGGTTTCTCTGTTTCTCTCTCCAAAGCCAGTTTGTGGTGCAGCCAGATATTTTTCTGCAGGCAGTGAATTGTTTTCTGCTTCTCTTTCTTCCAGTAAGTTTAAAAACAGCCACGCAGTTCAGTTAAGCCAACAATCCCGCTCCCTCTGCCTTATAATACATTCACAGATTTGAATCATGCTGCAGTTTCTTTGATGCACGTGTGATTTTACTGCAGTGCTGTTAGTTCTTACATGGTAAAGTATTTAATAACCTAAACTTTCTTTGCTAAAAGAGCATTCCTTTTCTTCTGTATGCCTGTTATAACAGCAGAAAGAGGATGAAAGGGGCAGACTGCAGAGATTGCACAGTAACTGAGTTAAACTCTGTGTCTAGTTTAATAAAATTCTTCTGCCATAAACACCTTTGAAGGTGTTAGAGTCACTCAGTGTCACAGATGCTTCCGTCGTGTGCATAACCTATTACAGATGGTGATTGTGACACTGATGATATAACAGAGGACGGCTGCTAGATGTATTGAACTCGATACAGCTGGCAACTACTGTGTGCAGCTGATTTGAGCTTTTGCCGCACGACGGGGTTGTAAACTGCTACCTGCCATATGCTGTCGATGTGATGTAGAATAGGTTACAGTTGACATCACATCAGCGATCAATATGCATCTTTAGACGCAGCTGGTTGATGGATCTACTTGCCTCTGTCCAAAATAAATACTCAGTGTACTCTGTGTTTATGTAGTGAGCACAGGAAACTATGACTTCAGTGCTTTCATTTAATGTCTACAGTTTACCATCACAGGAATGCATTAACTAATTTTAGTCTAACAGCATATAGAAACATCATGGAAAAATCTATGAGAATGCTGAGACAGAGTTGCTCTTATTTGTGTTATTCATCTTATTTTGTTTCCCACTGCGGCATAACATATGTTCACCCCACACTTCCATGGCCTTCTGCAAGTCAGCCTACCCCAAAAGCATTAGTTCTTGGTGGATTGATGGTCAGTTTGCAGAGAATATAAAGCCATAACGATATAGATTTAGGATCATTTCAAGGATTGATTTTTTTGGAAGCTAAGAGGGTGAAGCCACTTATGTCAATGCTAATGACCATTTCCACAAGCATTTAGGAGAACGGCCCATTATCTAAAAGCTCACGTTATGGCAAATATGATTGGGAATGGAAGTTGTGTGCAATCCGAACTCACCTCGGACCGCTGATCTGCTCCCTGCAGTGCAGGGTTTGGATCTGAGCAAACACGTGTCTGTGGATTCCGTTGCAGCTTGATCTTATTGTCTGTTGTTTGAATTTATTTAAATCATTTCAATTGGAATCCATCACAGAATTCTAGCAAAGGAATTCGATATAACCAGAGCTCGAAATAGAACCTGTGATGCTGTGGAAACACAACTGACCCCAGTCAAAAAGGAAAGAGTTGTGTTATAATTTACTTTGCAGCGTGTTTATCGCATTTAGACTGTCAGGGAGTTTGGGGGGTTGGATTTAACAGCATTAAGTATCTTCAGATTGATCTAGAAAGGTTGCACTTTGCCTGTTCCGGCAGAACTTACCAACTCCACCACATGTAGTTTTCACACTTCGCTGAGGCTGATCTGACTAAATCTCTGTTTTGCACCAGCCCTGTGGTCTATCTTTTTTTTATTCTGATGTTGTTTTCCAAACCTTTTGTTGCCCTGCTCTCAGATATGACATTTTCTTGACATATTGATCTAGAGAAATGGAGCACTGACTGTAGTAACAGCGCATTCTTTATCGCCAGTAAACACCAGAGATGGCATGATCATGGCATAACCTTCACTTTAGCCTTCAACTAACATGCAGCTTTTTTTACTTAAAGTTTTGATAAAACACAAAATATTCCCAAAATAGATTCATCACTGAGAAGTAGTGGAAGCAAAAATGCACCTTTAGCTGGTCAAATGAAACCAGTTGTGGCAGATGAAAGTGTATTTCTCTGAGGCTGGAAGTTGTCATTTTCAGAAGAGTGATGGTTAAAACACAGACAATGATTTCCTGTACTGTGATCTCCTCTTCCTTCCCAGCTCTGTGATGTCAAGAAAGAATAATCTTTGTCTGTGTGGGGCTCTGAGGTTTCCTTTGTAGACCACCCACTGCAGCCTGCTTTTACTCTTTCTATACTGTACAACCAGCCAGGGCGAATAGAAACTCTCCAGGATGGGTTCAAAAGTGCCATCAGTTAGACTGACCCTAGCAGCCACCTCCCCCTACTCCGGCCCGGCTTTCCTGTTGCCTGATTACAAGTACAAACCAACGCCATCTATCAAGCCATTGATTTTCCTGTCAGTCCACTTGTCTGCCCGTGGCTCTCTCCCTTTCCAATAAGGACTTCATTGTTTGTATAGTTGTTTATGGATGTCCCTGGGAGACTGAATATTATGTGCTTACTATCCCTGCCTGCCGCTCCAGCCTGCTTTCCACTTTAACATACAGCCCTGGCCACAACAAAGCCAAACCAAAAGCAAAGTTGAGACCCACCATCTATGCTTTTCAAAGCTCCACATCACTGTCCTTCAGCCTGCTTCCATTTCCTGCTTTCCAAACACAATCATTCCTTTTATCTGGTGCACTAACCTCTCCATCCACCTTCCAGTGACAGATGCAAGGCTGTAGGTTCTATTGACTCTGCTGGAGCCCACACTTTATCAGCCCCTCCATTCCCCCTCACCTGCCAGCATCCGTCCTGCTGCTGCCGAGGCACTAAGCCCGGTTGATGGATCGCACCACTCCCTTACAGAACCTCCATGTTCCCCCCCCTTCTCCTCCCATCCATCTCTATACTCTGTACACAGATATGGAAAGGAGGGGCCAAATCAAGAAAAATCACTTCCCCGTGTCATCGCTCCTGCTCATGAGTTTGTTGCTGTCTCATTTGTTGAGTTTGTTTTTTCTGTTGGAAATTTGATTTTCATCATCCTTCTCCCCTCCTCCCTCTCTCCTCTCTCCTCACCTCTCCTGCTGTCTCCCCCATCCACAATCCTCTTCCTCTCTTCAAGGTTCCTTATATCAGAAGTCCTCTGAGGCAAAAGACAAGAGTGATTTTGGAAATTCATGTGAGTTATTGTTTTTTTTTTCCCCCCATCATTTATTTATTTATTTTTGCATTATTTTCTGTCATCACGTCTGTCTTTCTCCCTGACCCGTCTGGGTTTTTTTGTATCGTGGACTTCAGTGGCAGATTGTGCACAGCCTGAGTCCCACATAATTCATTTTGAAACATTACTTATTTGCGAACAGCTACATTTCACAAGTGGTATTTCTGCACTAAAAGCGGGACTCAGAACTGGAAAAACATGTCCATAACAGGCTGAAAACACATATTTACCACTGTTCTTTTGTGTTCACATCTGTTATATTACTGCTATTCTGTTTTTCAGTTACAGACAACCACCGCAGGGCATCTTCTCTTTTGATTCCGGTTATGTTCTTCTGAAAATGTGTTAGCCGGCTGCCTCTTTGCAGAAATGCTACTAACTCAAAGCTTTATCCTGTTGCTCCTCATGAACTTCAGCCTCTTTGCCTCACCAAAAGATCATGCAGTGTGTCTAGCAGAGAATTTAACCCACATGTTCCAGAGTTTTAGGCACGAACAGTATCGCTTGTTCCATTAATTTTACTCCTCAAAATCCAAAATACTGGAAGAAAAGCTAAGTCAAATCAATATTTTACTTCTTTTTACCCTTAAAACAGCTAAAATTCTCCTCGATACTGTACATTTGGTGCGGTTTGTCAAGGTTTTCAGTAGCTAGGTTGTCCTTGCCACGGTTTTGCTATGGATTTTATCAGCTTTAAGATTCCCGTCTTTTCATGTAATCCCAGATTCACTTAATGATAGTGAGGTGGTAGTGGTGAGAAATAAACCGCTTTTGCAGAATCCCCTGTTCTTCTTGTTGTTGAAGATAGTTCCTTATGACTGTAGCTTTATGTTTTGGGGTGTTGTCACGCTGCAGAGTGAATCTGGAACTAATCCAGCGCCTCCCTGATGGCACGGTGTGATGGATAAGAATCCTAACATCGAAAGTGCCTCAAATTTTTTGCTTTTATTTTTTTTTTGCACAGTGCTGTGTATTTCTCAATTATTCTGTCTCTGCATCTCACCCTCCCTCTGTAAATCTGTGCGTTCTCACAGAGAATGGAGTGTTCAATAATCCCCTTTCATTTCCATTTCTTGTACTTTTCCCTTTCTGACAATGGCTCATGTTCAAAGGGATGTATTAATCTAAGTGATACATTTTAATGCGTACACTTAGCAGGTTGCTGCCTTTATCATCAAAGTGTGGATGGAAGGGGGATATATGTTAAATAACTGCGGGGAAGCTTGGCAGAGGGAACACAGTGAAATTGCATTTTCAGACTTTCATGACTGGCTCCCTGCTCTGTTTTCTGTTTATATCTGTGCGACAGAAAGGATTAGAAGCCTAACATATATGAGAAGATATCTTTTTAACTCAAGGCTAAATGGAGATGGCCCAGTCATATTCATCCTTCCTTGAGATTGAAGCAAATAAAGTCTCTAGAGGGACTCCAGTATTAACACCCTTGCCCCTGTAATTACAGCCATTCAGTGAAACTTAACCTAAAGAAACCATGTACTTTTTTAATTTACTGTTTAAACCGTGGATGAAAGGAAATGAAGGTTATGGTGAATTTCAGTTCAATGGAGTTAAGCATGAAATATAATGGGGGTTTAAACTGGCGAAATGTTGAATCATGCCCTCATTTAATTAAATTTAAATCCCATTTATCCATAGAAATAAACATCAAGTTATAACTGGAGAAAAAGAGGCCTGGGGAGCAAGTACGTGATAAAATAAATAAATAAATAAATGCACAACTCATGACTTGTCGCTGAAGCGCTCTGGTCTTGCTTTTCCTTCTCCCTCTATTCCTTTATCCTCCTTTGGGCATCAGAACACAAGAGACGCAGACTGAGTGCCATCTGTATCCCTGAGACACACGAAGCTAATTTACACAAATGCATGGATTTATGGGTGATACTGCCATCTACTGGTGCAGATCCTGTGCATTTTACATATTATCTCACAAACTCTCTGATCAAAACACCGTTGTTCTCTCATTAATAACATGCTTTGGTGTGTGGCTTTTTGTCCAACCTCTTGACATGTACAGTGTTCACTCATATGTTGAACAATGCACACACACACACACACACACACACACACACACACACACACACACACACACACACACACACACACACACACACACACACACACACACAGGCTCCTGCATGCCTATGTGGCATTTCATTACCTCTAAAGAAGAGTTTCTCCTCATTTGTCAGCTCGATGACAGTGAAGGACATTCTTTATCAAACACCACAGAGAGTTCAGACTGTCAGTAGGCATCCATTAGAAAAGGTCTGATCTCTAATGAGTGCCTGTCTGTGTCTGTATTTCTAACGGCTACATATATCCATGCCAGGCCTACTAATCACAGAGGTTTCTCCAGCTGGAAACTGGACAAAAAGACTTTGGGAGGGAGACAGGGATGAAAGACAGTTTGAGAAATGCAAGCTATGCCTAGATGATATCTGCAGTGTGTAAGAACAAAGACAGAGACAGACTCTGAACTCCAACACACGGCACGGTAATTTGAAGATGAAAACATCTATATCTCCATTTTCAGGACTTTTGATCTTTCTTTTAAGCAGAGATCAGTGTGGCATTGGGTTGCTCTGGAGCAGCCTTCAGTGGTAATTGTTCTATTGGACACAGTGTTTACCATTAATAACTTTGTTTCCATTTCTCTATACTGTTTAAGATATCTTGTGTATAACTCCCTCAATATGTGGCTTTTTTTTTTTTCAAGAACTACTAATTTGTGACTTTGTATATCCACCAATCAGTATTAACATTCACATTAAAGTCTTGATGCTTTAACATTTTTTGCATATTTCTTCGTGACTAAGAGATATTCATCGCACAGTAAAGGTGAAAAATGACCCGGTGTTGTGTGCCAAACTAAATTTGCTGCATCACTGGATGCATCATTATACGCATTTACTTTTGCCAATTAAGAGTGTCCCGTGTTATTTCATAAGCTGTTTCCCACAGCAGGTCAGCATTAACTACAGTGAAAAAAAAAGAGCGGCAGGAGATCTACTGTGTGCGTTGATTTCCCAGGAGATGGTTATTAATATCCGGCTCAATCGTAAACCAGGATATTAGACTGCTGATAATGGCTTCATCACAGCTCTGCCACGTTGACAGAGAAAGCTTAATGCTATTGATGTAAACTTATGAGATCTTAAATAACAATTTTTCTATCTGTGTTTTGTGTCTCCCTTCCCCCCCAGTGGCCCCCAGTACAGATGATGTAGCTCTCTATGTGGGTATTGTCATAGCGGTGATCATGTGCCTGGTTATCTCCGTGGTTGTGGCGCTCTTCATCTACAGGAAAAACCACCGGGACTTTAGCTCTGACATCATCGACTCCTCCGCCCTCAACGGAGGCTTCCAGCCTGTCAGCATCAAGACAGCGCGCAAAGGTGGGTCACATATTTTTCAGCTGTTTTTCAATACTTGTAAGGTTGCAATACTTGAATTTCATTACAGAAAGTGCATCACTTCTTATCAAAAATGATAGCGTACTTTAAAAATCTTGAACATCTGTTTCTACAAAGCCCTTTTGTTGTCTCAGCAAAAGAGCTAACAGCAAAGTTTTAGAATGAAAAATGTATACACTGCTAGCTTTTGGCACTTGCCAGTTGTCAATGCTTATTGGTACAGACACATTTTCGGTAGATAAAAAGTACTGAGGTTAAACTCGCAGCCCAAGATACATGTGTTTGTCAGGCACTGGCAAGCACTACAACGTGGCTTTCAGGGGAACATGCTTTTTTTCACTTTTTCCTAGTCAGGAATGACAGAGCTAACATTTATTAAGTGCTTGACTTAGCTTTTTTGTTCATATTAATAAGAATATGAGTAATGGCACTAAGGTAGCAGACGAAAAGTAGCTTCCTCTGCTTACTTTCAGTACCACAAGGGGTTAAGTTAGTTCTTCTCATTAGTTTTACAGCTGTTGGGATCAAAAAAGTTTTTTCCCTTAATCTTTGAGTTAAAGTTTCTATGGTAATGATAAGAATAGCATGCATGCTGGTATTTTAGAGTGAATTAGTGATGAATCGCCCTCATGCATGAATCATACATCAATAATAGCCTAATTTTAGGCATGAGCCATGATGATGAGGATAAAGTAAAATTGGAAATGCAAAAAATAGCATATTGTCAATGTTTCAGCGACCCTCCCACTCATGATAAAAGTCACGTTTTCGGTAAAGTGAATGTCTAATTAAGAGGAGCCAAGCTCCCTCTGGCTCCCCTGTAGTTCACACACTAACTTTCATTAGCAGCCCATAATATTAACCTATTGAGATGTTTGACTCCGTTGCTCTGGCAGCGCGTGTGTTTTGTGACGGCATGAATGTAAATGTGCTCTTTTGACTGCAGATGAGCTCGTAGGAGACACTCACACAGCGTGTTTATTGGGCGAGGTGGTGAAACTATTAAAATGTTTGTCGTCGTGATGGGAGGCCAAAGTATGCCCCATCATTAAGGCATAATAAGGCCAGCCTCTGTGCCGCATATTAAACTGTAATTAGATTCGAGCCGATGACGCAGGACTTAAAGGTAGGACAGCAGGGATGAGGACAGGTGGCAGCGAGGAGGGCAAAAAGACGACAAAGAAACGGCCGGATCAGAGTGACTGTGTTGGAAATAGTTTGTCTGATGTTCTGGAAAGAAGCAGGAAGTGGAAATAACAGAGAGAGGCAATAGAGAAAGAAAATGTCTTAAATTCTGTACCGTTCAGATGCTGATTCTGATGGATGCTGCAAATAATTGCTTTGGTAGAAAATGTTTAGTTGGCTTTTGGACTGCCATCTTTGCTAAAGGTGCTGCTGATGTTGATTTGTTCACATCAAAGAATGAAGAACTATCCACAAGCTAAAAGCCTTTTGGTTGCAGAATTCAATAAAGTTAGGAAACTTCATTGTTTCTTTGCAAATTTATACCCTCGCCTAAAATAATCTATTGAAGCCAGTTCAGCTGCAGCATAACGGTTATTAATTATTATGTGATTTATCTAAGATTGATATTTCCCATTGTGTTATTACATAAAGTTTAATTGCTTTCATGTTTCCATTATAAATCTTCTTTACAAAGACTTTTCAGATTATAAGATGTCTGCACCAGATGAATAAACACAGAATCTGATGATGGTAGATAAACGGGTCAAAGCCAGTCTGCATGGAACTGATGGTATCTGCTGAATTATATTACTTTACCTCTTCTGAACCTCTGCCATCTAAACATATATGTGCACAGACTGGATTACTTAAAAGCCTAAGGAACTTTAACTTTTTCTGAACTGTGCTTGCTCAGGCTTGTGAGACCGAGATAGAACACATTAAACACCATTAGTCATAGATGGAAAAAGTACATCCTCTCACTGCCCTTAATGCATAACAGTGAAGTAAATTATAACCATGCCTGCAGTACTTTACCTATACAGTTATTATAGTTTTAAAAACCTTTATTTTCCTGATATGATACAACGATTCCTGCACTTTTACAAGCTTATTACTTGAACAACTTTTCTGACTTTCAGTACCATCCATATTATGTAGAACCTTGTGTTGTTGGAAAACAGAGAGGGGGTGGAGGCTGTGGAGAAGCCAAAGGACAGAGCGCTCCCGCTGCCCTCGCTCCACCCACTCAGCCCAGCTATTGAACATTCATCCTCGTACCTACTGGGTAAACCGAGCGTTAGTGATGCCATCTGTTACTCATGAATCACAGCTGCGCCCATAACTTCTCTGACTGAGTAATGTTTCTTGGTGTTGAAGTGGACTTCCCCTAATGAGTGAAAAACAAATGAGTAAAGCCAAGCAGCAGTCTTGCTGATTGGTGCCAATACTTCATTTCCTCGTGGTTATTTTCGTTTCCAGTCCCAGCTACTTCTCCTCTTACAACATTCCCGCATTCTTTCTTTTCTTTTTCAGCTGATCTCCTCACGGCGCCCCCTGATCTGACCTCAGCGGCCGCCATGTACCGCGGCCCGGTTTACGCCCTCCATGATGTGGCCGACAAAATCCCCATGACTAATTCCCCTCTGCTGGACCCTCTGCCGAACCTGAAGATTAAGGTGTACAACTCCTCAGGCTTAGTGACTCCACAGGATGACCTGGGAGGCGAATTTTCCTCTAAACTGTCACCTAAGCTGCCGCACTGCCTGCTGGACAACAATGACAGCACGATGGGCCGTCGCACACAGACCCAAACGTTGCTCCGAACCAGAGATCCATCCTGCACCGCTCTGGGCTCCTTCAGCTCCCAGGGGGGACACCTCATTGTGCCCAACTCAGGTACCGTAGCTGGAAATGAGAGCTTCTTTTACACATTTGTGTGTTTTGGTACTTAATCCAGTGCAGATTCATCTTACTAATCATGCAAAACTGTTGCATATTTCAAAATATGCAGAGATATGAATCATGTAACAAAGGAATAAATTAGCTCATATTCATGTGAAGCAGCGTCTACTAGTTTCAGCAAATTCTATCCATGTTCATCTTAAAACTCATTAGCTGTCTTTTATGTGTGTTTTGATTGGAGCTGCGTGTTTTTATCCACTCAGTGACACATTAGCATTTAGCATTAGTATTTTCAGTCGAGTGCATAAAAGGATATCTGTGTTTGCATATATATATAAAGGAACAACCACTTTACAGCCTGATAGGAGATGAGGTGTCTCCGCTTTTCTTTCTTTGCACATAAAGGGCCGCTCTTGTTTCACTCATAATGTCCTGGTGGCGGTGAGCTCAGCCTAAAATGTTTCCCTTAAAGATCCGATGAAAGGAGGACTTCAAACACGCATACTTCCTTGCGTCTCCGCTGGTAGCCTGGCAACCTCGCAGTGATGACAAGACTCTGTGAAGTCACAGAGTCTGGCCAGGAAATCATCTGTCTCGTAACCCTCCCTGACATAAAACCACAACTTGTCATTTTTACACAATGTTTTTTTTTTTTTCAGACAGATTGAATGATTCTAACATGTTGATAAGTGAACATTAGAAGTTCAAGCAGGCAGATTTAGTTCCCTTCAGACAAACTGGCTGCCTCCCCCTGTTTTGTGCTTAAGCTAAACTCGCTGTCTCCTGGCTGTAGATTCATATTTAGCGTTTAGATACGAGAACAATGTCATAAACGCTCTGTAAGAATGCAAATAATTGTATTGCTTTAAGATTGATCCCCTCGCTCCTCTGTTTCAATAAGAAATGCATTTCTCTTGGGAAGTAATCACAATGAAGATCCGCTTGCGTGAAGTGATTTGTGCGACATTAGATGTTTGGAGAACAAAGCATCGCACTTTTGAGATCAAGATCTGTTGTGAAGAGCTTTAACATTAAGGGAAATCAGCATTTTAGGTATCAGATCTTACACATGTGCAATAACAGCTTCAAATACTAACAATATCACAGTTATCAATGGTAAAATATGCCAAAAGTAGTCATAGTGAGCCACCAAACTATTCAGTATACATGAAAAAACTGCAAAGCATACATTATAAATTGTGCTTTACATGCAGACCGTAGTTAGCTCTGGTATAGCTTACCATCTCTACCAGGAAAACCCTTCCATACACAGATGTGCCTTTGAAATAATATGCTAAGCCACATGCAACCTATCAGCATATCGACTGCGCACAGTGTGACAAGAGTTGATGGATACCTGAGGTGTGTGCACTGGAGGTACTGAAGTGGAGGTGTACTGTTTCAGGCAGCTTACATTAGCCATGCTGTCCTCACTTCAAACACATGCGGGCTGTCTGCAACATGCCACAGATGCATTCTGACAAGCACCGACAAACTAGCAATGACATTAAAGGATACACAGACTTCTCACATTTCTTAAGTTTTGCCTTTTTCATTTTGATACCTGTAAAATGTTCTCAGCTGCCAGTTGGGCCCAGCCACCTCATCATATTACATAGGCTGAGGGAGAGGTGGGGGTGGGGCACATTTGATATGTGTGTCTGGGTAATGAAATATTTTGTGGCACTGTCAGTGTGGCTGTTTGGTATTTTGCATCTTAAAATGCATTTCCCATCTCTTTGAAGCTTTGCTGGGAGGCAGAGCAGCGCTGCGCGAGACGTCCCCGTGGCAGAGTTGTGATTGCCTTGCTAGCTAGCTAGAGAAGCTGTCTGTCACCTTTTGAAAAGTTCAGTACAAGGACATGGGAAATCAATGAGCTATCTGAGAAACCCCCTCCAGAGAGAGACAGTCTGTGTGTGTTTGTGTGTGTGTGTGTGTTTGTGTGTGTATGCATGAGGGAATTTGGGGATAGGTTTCTAAAAAACACATCGGACAGGACATCATATCAAATCAATCTGAGATGGAAAAATGTAAATCATGCTGGGTGCAGCAATATGGGAATGCTATGAAGAGTAGAGAGATCATTGATTTTAGAAATGAAATGCCACATCATTTCCTGATGCCATAGGAGAAGGCAGTAAAGTGCCATAGTTTTTATATGTGGGACTGAAGGGCACTGCTATTATTACTGTATTTCTCTGAGAAAAATAACCTTTCCACCGAGGCTTTAGCTGCTCTTCAGTTGTTCAGTGCTGCATTAAGATCCACTGGTTATATGTAAAATGCTGTAATATTTTACTTTTATATCTAAAAGTGAGATCCATCTCCATTAATAACCATGTATGCAGTGGGTTTGTGGCAGATATTCCTTCTCTATATTGCTTTGATGTCACTGTCTGTACTCTCATCTCAAATCTATTAGCGCAATCACAGCCGGCATTGATAGCAGAAATAGCTGTAAAGACTTCTCTGGTCTACGTGACTGAATTTATTTGTATGAATGCACTACCAGTCAAAAGTTTGGACACACCTTCTCTTAAAATGGTTTTTATTTAATTAGTTTCTACATTGTAGGTTAATACTGAAGACATCAAAACTATAAAAGAATACATATGGAATTATGTTGTCAACAAAAAAGTGTTACTCATCAGTATTAATCTACAATTTAGAAAATAATACAAATAAATAAAAAGCATTGAATGAGTACGAGTGTCTAAACTTTTGACTGGTAATGTGTGTATATATTTATTTGTGTCTCTTTCTGCTCCCCAGGGGTGAGTCTGCTAATTCCAGCTGGGGCCATTCCTCAGGGCAGAGTGTATGAAATGTATGTGACCGTTCAGAGGAAGGACAACATGAGGTACGCAGCGCCTCCTGCCACACCAACGCCCCACAGCTATGTTTACCCCCGTCAGCTCCACCATGTCTCACATACATTGCTGTCACATTGTCACTAAGCAGCATGTGTCCTATTCCCTGTGCACCTCCAGGCCCTCGGTGGATGATGGCAAACAGTGCTGAGCCCTGTGGTGAGTTGCGGGCCCCCGGGGCCCTGTTGACTCGGCCCGTCATCATCACCATGCACCACTGTGCCGTGTGCGACGGCCAACAGGACTGGCTGATCCAGCTCAAGAGCCAGTCGCAGCAGAACCAGTGGGAGGTGAGATGTAGAATTCACGGTGAAAACTGTGCTACAGTCGATCGTAACACGTCCAAGTTGGAAAACGGTGCCTTTGACAGTCACATGAAACATTAAAAAGTGTTTGCAGCCTAAAATAACATTCACAGATGGAATTTATCCGTCAGCTGATCCATAATGCATTTGGTTGGTTGAAAATTCTGCTCAGCATTGTTCAAAGACCAGAGGGGAAAGCTTTTGTGAAAAACAAAATGATGATATGGCTTGGGACAATAGATAGCACGGAAGAGGTGAAAGGGATCAACTTTCCCTGCTTTGTTTGTGCAGCTCGGCACTCAGAGGAAACCCCTGTTGCAACCAGGTGCTGAAATAGTAAACCTCTGATAGCAGGAAGCGGGCTGGGACTGTTTTTTCACCCTGATTGTTTATTGCACCATAATAAGGGCACATTTTTATTTGTGTGCGTGTGAATGTGCATGGAAGCGGTGTTTTTGGAAGCCCCGTGTGTGCAAGCTCCATGATTACCAGTGCTGGTGATAAGCTGGGTTGCTGAAGGCGACGGTGTGAAAGTTTTATCCTCTCTCCCTGTCTCTTCCTCTCTCTCACTCTCTTTGTCTCTCTCTCTCACACACACACACACACAGAGAGAAACTCACGCACACAGACACAGAAACTGTCCAATTACCAAGAGATCATTTGAAGAGAGGCAATGCTTCCACCCACATCACAAAAGCTGCTTGTTAGAGGTAAACTTGTTAGGAAATGCTCCAGTGGTCATCTTTACTCCCCAAAATATCTACCTATCAGCCTCGGATGATAAACCTCTTTTTTCCTCACCTGTCAAGAGAAAAATTTCAGGCTAAGTGTGCTTCCGTGTGGTTTTTAATGAACTCTCACAAGCAGCGCGCTCAGATCTTTTAAAGGGGAAGGTGCCCAGCAGAATGAAAAGCACCGAACAGGACTTTACCCTATACCGGCGTATTGCCTAAATTGATAAGATAGGAATAGAGAAAAGGGGGCGAAACTCTCAGTAAGGGTAAATCTAACTGCCTAGCACCAGTCTGTATCCAATACATGGCCCTCTGTCAGGTCTTCATTAAATATTGGCCGAATAACATAATTTTCATCTTCCATCTTTGCACAGTCTCCCCTGCTGATGTGATGACATGACTTATGAAGCACAGAGAACTGCCCAACTGGCCTCACATGCCTTTGTGACATTGATGAATTACTTGGGGCATCCAATAAAGCTCAGCGTAAACTGAGTATTTTTAAGGAAGAAATAACTATTGATTACATCTCTGACCCGTCAGAAGTGGAGATGGTAATATGCAAGGTGACGGCAGCTTCCTTTATATGAGTTTCCTTTCCCCGCTGAGGCCAGCCTCCATGGTGCAGGAGTGAAATATTGCTTTATATGACATGCTCTGTCAAAGCGTGTGTTCGTCTCCGCGGTGCAGACGGCAGCGATGAGCCCCTGTAAAGAAGTAATTCACGGATATTTATATTGAGAATAATCAGTTCTGTTGGCTTCCGGGATGCTGCACCCCTCCCCCGTCGGGACCCGCACACACTCGTTCACATGGTGTCATTGAGGAAGCATGGTGCTGTGATGATGATGAAGACAGCGGGTCATATAATGAGGAAACATGTGGGGCTTTCTGCTTCAGTAACTCTGCGACAAAAATCCTCCCACGCTCCCAAAAAAAAAAAAAAAAAAAAAAAAGAAAAACTCTGATGAATGCAGCTTGTGAATAAATTATATCCTCTGTGTTTGCATGTTTGATTGTTTTTGCTTGCACACATATGTATGAAGCAGAAGCCTACTTTTCCACTGTGTGCTCCAATTATCCCCCAATAAGGAGCCCCAGTGCCATCCCAGAGGAGCAGTTAAAGAGTCTAATGATCAGCCATAATACTGCTGTTAAACGGCCTAGCTCACAATAAAATGCTGTAATTCCTCTTCTGTCTCTCATAATAGGCTGAATTAATACCAGTGTGCTGCTCACAGGAGTGTTTGGATTAGAGAGGGAACGACAGAGGGACAGAGGGGAAGAGCGAGTGAGATCAAGCGAGATGAAGAGAGGCTAAAAGATAGGAGAGAGAGAAAGGGTCGCATAAGCCTCCTCAGATCAGACAGCCTTAATGAAGGAGAAATATGTTCCCGCATTAGTGCTATTACTGGGGTCAACCGCAAATGGTTTGGATACTCACTCTTTCATTATCCTGCATGCACAATGGCAGTGTCAGACGGTGCCGCACATTAGTAGTACACACATACCAAGTGTAATTTTTAGAGGACGCAGCTTTTGCGCAAGACCATGACCCCAATTGTACTTCTCCCATTAAGATGAAATTTAGCTGAATTTAGTGTCGCCTGGATCGGAAGGACATCAACAAAATTAGACGTTAATTTCCTGTTCACCGGTAGAATTTAGAATATGTGACTAAAGATTCTGTCTGATGTCACGATTTCAAATGCGACAATTTAATGTGTTTTTCAGGGTTAAAGTAATAGCATTTTTAGCATACTGTTTTTTTCATAAATAATCACGCTGTCATTGAAGCAAACAAGCAAAAAAAACTTCTGCTCAGATTCATGCAAATTAGGAAGCTGTTCAGGATTTCTTTTGTGTGTTTTGATAAAATGGCTTTACGTTTCGTAACACTTGGCATTATGGATGTAAATTATTCATTTTTAGCTGAATGATTTCCATTTATTAATTGATCAATTAAAATTCTATTAACTGATAAGATCACAAAGGATGATGAAAGGTATATGTGCAATTTCCCGCATCCCATTCATTGTCTATGTGAAACGCACTGCGCTGCATGCTGGTCTGGTTGCGGTGCATTTTGAGCTGCGATCTTATGTGTCTCCCCGGAATGGCCAGCAGCTCATTTGCATAAAGTCAACGACACTTTTACTTTTTGCAAATTCGATGCGGCGTGCAGAGGTCCAACGCATCTTGAAACTTTCGTCAAACATCAAAACCAGCTCAGCTACTGCACAGGTTATGTCTCGCCTCAAATGCTTTCAGAAATGCTTTTCGCTGAACTGTTTCGTAATAAAAGAGAAAGTTGCGACCGAACCGCCATGTTGGTCCGGCTTGAAATCCAGGAGCAGACAGCTCCCGAATCAATGCGTTTGTCCAATCAGGGCAGGCAGCATAGTTTGAGAAGAAGGTTGGCAGGAGTTCAACACTGGCTATTGGCCCCAAGTACACGCCAAGAAAGCAGACAATTTTCAAATGCGGTACGTTTACATGCAGGAAAAACGCATCTAGTGGATACGTAGCATAAGGATGTTCATGTCAGAAATTGTACATTAGCTGCAGTATCTGCTTGTGCCACCAGGTGGAGCATCCTGTGGTTAATTAGATGGAAAACAGCAGCTTGTTTGCTGTGTTTAATACTGTTATCCGCGCAAGAACATTGTTGAAACAAGCATTCTTTTTTGGCAAACATACAGCGTTGTCAGAGTTTAGCTAGCAAAGGGCCACCATGACAAAGACTCCTGCAGTGGTAAATGTACTCATGCCAGAACCTGGATGATGAGCTTGTCCAGCTTAGTTTGGGAGTAATACAGCAGCCAGGAATGGGAAATGTCAAAACAGGATACTTATTCAATTGGTTATTGGATTCGTAACTTACAAGTTCTTCTGCTAAATAAATGCTATTTATTATGGAAAAAGTAGTTTTAAACTACCCAGTTTTCACATCTGCTCTCTTGAAATTCCAAGCTTAGCCAAGCGAATCTTGTAGCAAACAGTAATTGTTGTTAAAAATGGCTACATCAGCATATGGAAAAACACTGTATTTCATTCATTAAGCAAATTCATGAATTATTGATTGTTAATGTGGCCACCTATTGGTTTAACAGTTGTTTATAATAGCTTCCCTATTTGATTTTACTGACAAAAAGGGCTGCATATTGTTCAAAAGACTGATAAAGTGAAATAACATCAATGAACTGAACTTGTTCTGTCTGATGTTTAATACAAAGAATAATGTTTTTGTTCTTTATATTAAATACTCCCATTTCTAGGAATAGCGAAGCATAAAAGCAGAACTTAAAAGAAAGAACATGAGTTTGATAATGGGCCTTAGAGAGAAGACAGTAGTGAACTCAGATTTTTTTCCCTTCAGTATTAGTATACTTTGGTTTCATTTGCCAGGAATGAAAAGATATCGAGAAACTTAGAATTTTTGTGTAATTTGAAGTGCTTTTAATCATGCCTGCTTTAGATTTTTTTTCTCCTCTTTTTAACTGCAAATACTGCCATAAGATGTAACAAAGCTGTGACAAATCCCTTGGTTATTTCTGGCTTTTTAGCTAATTATATCTCACACTTTTTCTCTCTTCTTGACCACTCTCTAGGATGTGGTGGTGGTGGGAGAAGAAAACTTCACCACACCGTGCTATATCCAAATGGATGACGAGGCCTGCCACATCCTGACAGAAACGCTGGGCACTTACTGCCTTGTGGGTCAATCTCTCAGTGCTTCCACCATCAAGCGCCTCAAACTCGCCATCTTTGGCCCCGTCACCTGCCCCGGCATGGAGTATCACATCAGAGTGTACTGCCTGGACGACACACAGGATGCACTCAAGGTAAACGTGCAGCAAGTTGCCGTCTCCTTTATATTTGCGAAAAAGGGTTACATAGCTGAAATTAGATGTGTTTGCAAGCATTCAAGATAGTTTTCATTTTAACTGAGTTGTTTGTGCGTAGGCATAGCCGGCAGATGAGGTGTGGGAGGCAGAATGAGAAATCTTTGTGTTGTTGTGTCACAATAAGGGGAGACGAGCGCTCGCATCTGAATAGCGTCGCCGCTTCCTGGAAAGACGTAGCTGCTGCGCCAACATAAAATAAGCCACGTTCATCCCCCGACTCCACTGTTGTCTCATCACCTCAATTCTGTTTAATACCTGCACGCACCTACATAGAGGAAAGATAAGGGAGGATTATTGTACTGAGGGGGATATTGCACACGGTTATTAAGTTTGGGAATGGGTAATGAGAAGTGATAGCGATCCTGCTGCAAGGACATTGAAGTTGCTTCCAGATTGGCAGGTCTAGATTGAAGTTCATAAAGCCTCGAGGATGAATGCGATGAATATACTATAAAAAAAGATTTTTGAATTTCCATTGGAGCATTAACTGGAAACTGCAGCTGCAAAAGGGACATATCACAGTTTATACTGTAGCAACACAAAAGCAGTCAGTGGAGAGATTGTTTTGAGGTCAACGTCCATGGTGATTTTTACTAATTAAGCGCATCTTTATTTATTCAGGAGGTCTTACAAATGGAGAAGCAGATGGGTGGGAAATTGTTGGATGAACCAAAGACTCTCAGCTTTAAAGACAGCACCCACAACCTGAGACTTTCCATCCATGATGTCCCCCACACATTGTGGAAGAGCAAACTACTAGCCAAGTACCAGGTAAACCGCTCAAGCACTCTTTTCACTCTGTAAACAGTGACACACGGTTTCTGACATCTGACTCTAACCCTCTTCACCTCTCTGCAGGAGCTTTCCTTTCAACAAGTATGGAACGGTTCGCAGAGGAACCTCCACTGTTGCTTTACTCTGGAGCGTTTCTCTGCCAGCACCGTGGACCTGGCCTGTAAGATATGTGTGCGCCAAGTGGAGGGAGAAGGTCAGATTTTTCAGCTGGACACTACACTGTCAGAGGTAGGGGATGGTTTCTGGTTCAATATAGCCTTGTAAAATGCCTTGTCTGGAGTTCATATGCGTTAAAGTTGTAGTGGAATCTTTAAAGATATCTTTAAAGCGCTCTTTCCTAATGAATTTTGCATTCAGAACAGTGTTGATTTTCATCTTCCACCTTGTTCATGAGATGCTTCAATGAATCAAATCTCTCATCCATTTCCTCGTGCCCACTTTTTGCAGTGTTCACAAAAAGCCACCAGGGTGGAAGACAGGGGAGTCTCAACCCTGCTGCCTTTATATAGTCTTGCCTATGACAGGCCAATGCAGACAAGAGAAGAGCAGAGGGGGCATAATCACCCTCCAGTCATGCTGTACTTGCTTTACAAAGGCCATCTGGCCAGGAGAATAGAGCTTGAGGGATGGAGGAGCACTGGGCTTTGTGCTCAGTAATGAGATGAATTACGGTACATGCAGTGCTGAGCCGTGTCCCTGCCTGGCCTTGGTTCATTTGTCTCTGGGTCTTGATCTTGTTTCTGTAGCCAGACCTGCAGCACTTCATTCTGTAGATGCGATACAATTGAAAATCACTCAGCTTGCATCCGTAAATGGATGGCAATGAAATTAATGATTTTTTTGTGGGACCTAGAAAAAAGAAAATTTCTGTGCTACAAATCCGGTTGAACCATATTATGTCTGCAAGATGTTAAATTGTCCGTTTGGCCTCTAGCCTGTTATCAAAAATGCCACAGCTGTAGTGTCTTCATCAATCCCCCTTTTCGTTGTCTGTTTTTGGAGGATTCCCAGAGTATCGACACGTCTCTGCTGGACCCTGCCAGCAACATCACCACACTGGTGGGGCCAAATGCCTTTCGTATCCCCGTCTCTATCCGCCAGAAGCTGTGCGGCAGCCTGGATGCACCACAGACCAGAGGAAACGACTGGAGGATGTTGGCCCACAAACTCAACCTCGACAGGTGGGTAGACGAACAGGGCAGTCCGAGAGAGGAAAGCGGCGAGACGGTGACTCACGTTTAGGTCCTCAGTGATAACAGTCTGGCCACAGGAACAGGCTGCTGTCTCCAGGCTTTTCTCTTTGTCGTTTTTTCTTTCTTTCTTTTTAACTGGTTAAATCAAGTCAATAAAAATGCACAAAAAAAGCCTCTGATGTGCAATTTAAAATGCCAAATATGTTTTTTTCATTAGACGAGCACATCAAGTTTGGAATAAAATTGCAGATAACTAATCTATTTTTAATTTGATTGCGATTGTTCTCTGGGAATCTGACTCAGTTTGATAAGCATCAGCTGAATTGAGATTAATTGAGCTGGAGAGAAGTGAGACAGACATAGAGAGAGAGAGAGAGAGAGAGAGAGAGAGAGAGAGAGAGAGAGAGAGAGAGAGAAAGACGAAGATAGAACGGCACTCCTCTTTTCAAAATGGCACCCATGTGTCTTTGATAGTGTTGTGTGTGTGATGGAGGTACAGTGTGCGTCCATTTTTAAGGTCCCAGCTCAGCGGGGCAGCCTTATCACAGGCAGCAGCTGCAGATTGATGAGACCACTGACAGAGTGTAGCGGGAAGGAAGGCGTGACCTCTCACTCACAGCTTCTCTGATGATACACACAGCACAGTAGTGTGTGCAGAGCTCATTGGTGTGTTTTTGAATAAAAAAAAATCTGGAAATTTATGGAGGTTTATTTTGAGGATCCAAAACTGGGTGACAAGAGGATTTTTAAAAAAGAATTTGTGTCAAGACAAGAGTTTTAGAATGTGACTTGTTGCATAGATGCATGGATTTTTATTTTTGACTTTTTTTTTTTTTTTTTTACAAACGACAAGACTCGTATAAGATCAGCTCATTTAGATTTTCTCCCAAGGTTTTACTACATTAAATTCAAATTGTTCAGAGTTTTTTCTTTCTTTTTTGAGGAACTCTATTTAAGTAATTATTATTTATTTAGTCATTTTTATTTCATTATTGTATTTTTATGATTTTATTATTTTTTTCAAATGTTATTTTTGTAATTTTATTATTGTTCCTAATTTTTAAATTTTTTTTTAATTTTTTTGGAATTTTATTTTAAATCATTTTTTTTACTTTTATTTTTAAAACAATAAATTATTGTTGATTCTCACATTTCACACACACAGTATTTCACTTTCCTGAGAAGATTATCATCTATAGTGTAAAAATAAATCTATCTCACACATGCACTTTATTCGTTAATTGATGAATGGGTCGGCTGCATGTGGGAATCTGCAACCTATATTTGAATATTTTGATCAGCTGCTATCAGATTAGCCTGTTATTGCATCATTATGTGTTATACATCACTTGGTGTATTGTCTCGTCTAGCATGAATGACATGCGCGAATTCCACAATGCTCTCTGGCACTGTGGGTGGTCTGTGTGGGTGCAGCTCTGAGGAACATTAGCGGGCAATTGACCTATGTATGAAAGTAGCTGAATGACAGAATGGCATCCCTTAAGTGGATTGAATAACTGCACTATGGGGCTAAACAGATGGAAAACTTTGAAGACACCTGTGCACATGGTGGAGTTGAAAAGACCATTGTAGCACACACATATTTAAGTATAAACTCATTTCAATCCATTGAAATTCCCCCACTTTTTCCCTTTAGGTATCTTAACTACTTTGCCACCAAATCCAGCCCGACAGGAGTGATCCTGGACTTGTGGGAGGCCCAGCATTTCCCCGATGGCAACCTGAGTCGCCTCGCCCAGGTGCTGGAGGAGATGGGACGCCATGACAGCCTTGTTCCCGCTGTGACTGAGCACTGACATCTGCCCAGCAGGGAGTGTGACATTCCAGACACGAAAAATAAAAAATAAAGGGATGGGGACCCCCCGAAAGCAGGAGTCAGTCAATCTCAATGACAAACATGCGTACACAAACGCTGCCTGAGTGTACATTCAAAAGAAGTAAGAAGATAGAAAATGGCGAGGTCTGCTCTGCCATGACCCAGTTAAACATTGGCAACAAAGGGTGTAAAAAACTTGGAGAGTAAACAGGAATCTCTGCCAGTCATTTCTCTGGCTGTTCCTCTTTCTCTCTCTCTGGTACGACGACTTGATATTTTTGGCTCTCGTTTCCGTGGAAACAGCTTTCCGATTATTTGTATGGACTGAGCGGATGTGAGATGATGCCCTCGTAATATACAAGAGTTAGCAACACACTATCAGAGGTCAAAGGATCAAAGGAGGAAGACTTAGATCAGAGGAAGCGCTTCTCCCTTTCCGTCTCCATAGCAACTCCATGGACAAGTGTGTGTTCTGTGATAACATAGTATTTAATAATATGCTTATTTATACATATCTCTCTTTTTTTGTATTTTTTGCTGCCTGTTATTGAGTACTTTGCAGTGTCTTCTCATTTTCTTTTTGATTGTTTGACTGTATCATAGCACCACCTGGTGGACACCTGGTGCTCTCACCCTGTCAGCCACATGTACAAGTACAGAAGGAAATCAATGATGTAATCATTTTTGCAGCTTTAGTGTCGCTGTTGTAACTACTATTAATACGTTTTAGTCATGCTATGTATAATTATTGATTTTTGCGATTATGTGCGCTTCTTTTACACGATTTTTTCAGTCTTTAAAATATTTTTTATGAGTCGAATTGGTGATTTTCCTTTATTTTCTTGGGGGTTTTTTGCATGTTTTTTTTCCTCTTTTTTTACCAGATCATTTGGCTAATTACACCAGTCTATCCCCACGAAACAGAGAGCGATCAAGATGCTGAGTGAATATCATGGCTGATGAGTTGTGTGTTGTTCAAGATGTCATTTACGCTAAAGGCACCCGGCAGAGTGGAGAGGACGAAGGGGAATCGAACAAGTATATTTTTGTAGGACCAATGCAAGTGAAAACGACTGCTTTTTACCAAATAATTGACATATGATGTTTGAGGTTCAATTTATTACAGAAAGTGATCATCTAAATATTGTGTCATTTCACATGTTCACAACTAACATTCATCTGTGCTTTTGGAGGATAGTGGAGACTTTAACTCAGACTTTGATGTTTGTACATTAATGACAGAAGCCATTGATATTATGATGACACTGACTCTGTGCATAAAAATTTGTGATAGCTGTAAATGCAACATTCCTTTGATGCAGCAGCACTTGCGACTGTTTAAGTGTTCTTGTTTTTTTTTTTCAAGTCTTTCTTTTTAATGGCAGTTGTTCCAGTTTTCGTAAAGCCGTCTATGCAAACTCTGCATCCTTTTTGAAACAATCTTTACATTCTCAGTGGGCTAGCCTTCGCATTCCCTAGTTGTTCTTCAGCTTCATGATTATTATTGTGTATAGTGAGAATGTAGCCTGTCTGTTTTCTGGCACTCATGGTGTTCCTCGCAACCGCTTGCATTTCATCTGTCAAGTTACTGTACAAAGTGTAAGAAAGAATTTTTAAGACTAATAATAAATTATATTTATATGCAACATTGAAAACTGTTTGAACTGTGAGATTGTATGCATCCCCAGTCAAGACGTATTTGTTTTTATTGGGGGAATGTTATCCAGATCCACTCATACACTCATTAATCCAGGGTTCCCATGCGTCCGGGAAAACATGGAAAATGATTGACCAATTTTCCAGTCATGGAAAATATGGAAAATGAGAAAAAAGGTCATATGTCCGGGAAACAGTTAACTTATCCTAGAAAAATAATTTTCCTCCCCCTGTCAAAGCAAACGTGTTAAAAGTTAAGCGCATGCATGTCTCTTGTCACCTTATGGTCTGGGAAACATTAAAGCATGTAATTTTTAATTTTTACACACACACACACACACACACACACACACACACACACACATATATATATATATATATATATATATAGGGACGGCTGGTATAAATGGGCTAACAGGGCTAAGCCCTCCCAAGCAAACACAAAAAAGATGAGAAAATTATTTTTTAAATAACTTACAACAGATTAGATGAAAAAAAGGTAGCAACAGCACCAATCAGTCAAAAGAAAAACAGAGAATATCTCTAAATGGGCTTATTTTTTACAGCCCCAGCAGATACAGTCCGCTTTCATTCATTTCATTCTTGTAAGTGATTGACAGGTGTTATGTCGCGCCTCCGTGATTTACTGATCATTTGGGCTAACTTCAGGCAGCCCACAGGCCAACTTCGTTTTTTTTCAACCTGTGGTCTGTTTTCATATGTCATTTCATACATGTGAGTTATGGAGAAATGAGTTTTTGACATAGCTCCAGTATTTAGCCAGGCAGGCAGCTTAGCAGCTCAGCTAGCGAAAAGTATGGGGCAACTTACCCCCCCCCCCCCCCCCCCCCGCGTCAAAGTCCGCCCTAACGTGCTTTTTTCCCCACACTGTAATTGTAATAGTATTATAAGTTGTAGTAGCAGTGCCAGTATCAACTGCAGTAGTTAGTGTAGTAACACTACTACTATTAGTAGTCACATTACTATTAATACCACCAAGAGTAGTTATAAAGCCTAACTCATATAAACCAGATTACCACCTATGTTCTTCCTCCAAACCCATTTTACGATTGGGATTACAGGCAGTTCTTTAGGACTGCTCTCAAATAATTGAAATGTTACTAAACAAGGTTATACTTATCAAATTAAATAACTTTGGTCTCCAGTATATTGGCTAATTTTGTTCTTTGTACTTAATTTATTAGTATGATTTATTTTTAAATATGTTGTGGACAGACTTATTTACTTCTCTGTCTAGTTTTATTACTCCATGTAGGTTTCCCAGAGACTATGGGTTGAGGAGGAACTGGAAGTAGCTCTGAGGAGAGAGGAATTTGCAGCAAATGATGATTGGGTGCTCTGCAGTCATCATTTTAAACCTGATGAGTTTGACAGGGCTGGGCAGGTTTGTCAGCTTACACCTGGTGTTATTCCATCAGTGTTTAACTTCCTAGCTCATCTTGGAAGATTACGTGCCAGAAGGATCATGACCAATCATCAATATGAAAAAACTCTTCCTGTTCACCTCTTAAAGCCCAAAAACACACCACAGTAGCACCCTAAACTAAAACTACCAATGGGTTCCCTGTTTTCCTTTCTGAACAATTCAAAGGTCCCCCTCTATCTCCCCACACATCCACCAACCACTGGAACACATCTCCAAAGTTCTGCTGAAGCTCAGCTTCCCCTCAGAAGAAGTGCTGCCAGATGAAGGAGACTTTTGAGAGGCAGCTGGCATCGTGATTGGACGGTACTTTGGTCTGTTCCAATCCAGCTTCAGCTCCAGAGACAGGGACGAGTCAACGGAGGCCAGGTGGATGAAGGCATGCAGCTGAGTACAATCCAGAAAACAACAGAGGAGGAGTGCAGCAGCCCAGGGCCAGAATAGAGTAGCATAGTATGTCTCTGAGAAAACATCATAGTATAGCCTTTGGGATGAAAAAATGCTATCATATACATTGGATATTGTACAAATCATAAGTCAAAGGAAAGATACACCAATTGTAGTAATTGTGGAGTGACTGATTTACTGATTATCAGTATTTTATTCTTTACTGATGTGGGCGGTTATATAAATAACAGCAGCATCAATCTCAAACGTCATTATGAGGAGTCTGGATTGAGGTTTCTCACTTGATAATGATCAAAACATGAAATTTAGGTTGGTTTAAAGGAATATTCCACCTTAAATCTTTGAATGTTGAGCTAAAAGGTTGGTTTTAGGAAGTATTCCACCTACAAGGTCCTCACACATCCACCTAAAGGAACATTCCACCAAAAATCCCTGGACATGCACCTAAAATGTTGGTTTAACCGAGTATTCCATCCAAACTCCTTAAAGACACCTGAGGGGCTGGTTAAAAGGAATATTCCACCTAAAACCTCAAATATAGACCCGAAAGAGAGTTTAGAAAAAATCCTTCAATGTAGACCAAAAAAGTTAGTGTGGAGGAAGCGTCCTCAGACCCTCGAGTCGGGGAGTCGGTGAACTTGTTGGTTCGGTTTGTAGGCCTCTGTGTGGTCCAGTAGGAGCGCACGACTCAAACTCAAACTTCCCAGCTCATCTTGGAAGAGGACGTGTATCATTGACAAGGATGCAGCAACTCAGTTTTATTGAGTTTCATTATTTTCATGAAAATTTACACTTTTACTGTTTCTTTATAGAGGACCCACTGTGACCTAATGCACACTTATTATTCACCCTACTTGTGTTTGTAAACAAATAATAAATATCTGCTTGTATCCCTGCTTTCATGCTTTCAGTTCAATGCACCTGTTTCTTGTAAATGGTAATAAACTATTCTGTTCTATTATAATAGATGGAGAGAAGAAATTAAGAGAGATTATCGACATTTCATGTTGGCTTAATCTTGTTAATTTATAATTAAAAGTAGCTGTCAACAGAGTGAGACACGCAGACCACAGGGAAGAGAGGAACCCTTACAATGAGAAGACTAACTATGACATGTTCATTTGAACCACTAACATGGGTCAAGAAGCGAACAGCAACTTTTTTGAGGAGCATTTTTATGAGAATGACATTGCGTTGTTTTAAACTGACCTTATTGCACCTGCAGGATAAAGCTTTATTTTGATATTTTAGTTATATTTATGACAATTTATGATTTGCTTGGGTATTTTGGCAGTGATTTTAATTATGTTTGAGAAATGCAGGTGTCAGATGCGTAGAAAATCTGAGTTGTGCAGTAAACTGACATGAAACAAAATAAATCGTTTTTCAGTGATTTATTGAAAATATACAAATATTTTTAAATGAATTGCGCTGGAGAAAGTAAGAGAGAAGAGAAAGTTCAGTTGGGGATTACCCAGTTGAACACTGTAACTCCAGTTTGTCATGCTAGTGAAGTGCTACGCTGTAATCTGTGGGTGTGTTTGCATTATTCTATGATTCACAGTCAGAATTATTTTTCATAGATAAATTATAGCCATAGACTGCACATCAAATGTCTGAGTTATAAATATAGAAACAATCAGGGTAAATGCAAGTTACAACTGTACTAAAGAACACTTCCAAAGAATGAGGGGGGCGGGAATGTATTAAGGTATGACGTGATAGCGTGTGTCTGTACCGGCTGAAAATGTCCTGGAAAATAATTTCAGGGAAAGAGTGGGAACCCTGTAATCACATATGTACAGATTAAATAAGGCACGTGCCATAGTGATAGAGTAGGCAGGACATATACTGTACACGGATCAAAAACATTTCAACATCCAGCAAGGCAACACTGAATAGATTTCAGATCAACTTTGTACAAATGAATGAATGAGGGAGAAGAAGACTGCTAATCTGAGGCTCAAATAGTAGTTTAATATTGAAACAAAACATACAGAGAAATACTATGAAGAAAACTCAATAAAAAAAAACAATATATCCTGCCTGTTTTTGCAGGAGCTGTTTTTAATATAGTCTGCTGTGCTCTGTAATAATAATATTAAAATAATAACATTAATATGTCCTTGATAATGAGGTCACTGAACTTGAATTAGACATTTCTTTGGATGGATGACAATCACCGTTCGTCACGGAACTGACAGTGAACTCTTGATGCTCTGCTGTGATGCCACAGCATGCAGCGACTGATTCACAAATTAAAAAACAAACACACACAAAGGCAGCTGTGACAGTACAAAAGACTGCCCACACACTACTGCTATATGGCTTCAGAAGAGCAAAGCAGGAGCTTCCTCTGTTTCAAACTGATGAGAGGGGTTTTAGTCCTCTCCTGCGAGGGTTCTTCACCTGGACAGTCTGGACCCAACGGACTCTCAGCTTTCACAGAAAGCACAACCTGAACACTAAGTCAGAGGTGGCTCAGACAAAGGAAGTTGGCAGATCTCCTCTGACAAAATAATAAATCTTTTGCTGCTCATTTTTCTGGCTCTGCGGTGACCATTATCTCTGTCACTCATCCTCCTTGTCAGTTTCCTTTGTTCTATCATTCACAGCCTCTTTTTTCCCTTTCTTCTGTTGGCCAGTGTGAGTGGCCTGTGCCAGTGGCGATGACAAGTCTGTGGGTGATGAGAGCATCTCTCTCGACTCTCTGTCACAGTTTGATATCTTGAGACTCTAACATCTTTGCCAGGGTCTTCTTCACCCTCAGGGCTGTGAGGCGACATGCCGGGTTATGAGCCCAGCACTCCGACATCAATTTCCCCATCTGTCGTAGACACTGAAGACACACACGTCCACAATACATGAGAATACGACAACATTTTAAATTTGTGACAAATGGATTTATAAATGAAACATATCCAATCATACACGATTTAAAATGGGGTTGCGATTATAAAGATATATATATATAGAAATAGCAGATCAAAAAGTAAGATTCAAAAATGGAGACCTGAGGGCTTTTAATTATGTGAGAAAGCCATGATTCATGTCTCAATCACTTTGTAAGAAGTCAGTTGTTCTGAAGAAAAATGGAAACACTATTCTTAAACACTTACACACTTTGAAACTTTTAAGAACTTTTCCACATTTTGGACGACATAGTAAACTATGACGTTTTTGTCAGATTTTGGAAGACATACTAAACTATGACATTTTTGTGATATTTTGGACGACGTACCAAACTATGACATTTTTTGCACATTTTGGGCGACATACTAAACTATGACATTTTTTGATATTTTGGATGACATACTAAACTATGACATTTTTGTAACATTTCAGATGACATACTCAACTATGACTTTTTTGTGATATTTAGGACGACATACTAAACTATGACGTTTTTGTATTATTTTAGACGACATATTAAACTATGACATTTTTGCACATTTTGGGCCACATACTAAACTATGACATTTTTGTGATATTTTGGACGACATACTAAACTATGACGTTTTTGCACATTTTTGACGACATACTAAACTGTGACATTTTTTTGCACATTTTGGACGACATACTAAACTATGACTTTTTTGTGATATTTTGGACGATATACTCAACTAAGACATTTATGTGATATTTGGATGACATACTAAACTATGACATTTTTTGCACATTTTGGATGACATATTAAACTTTGACATTTTTGTGATATTTTGGACGACATACTAAACTATGGCTTTTTTGCGATATTTTGGACGACACACTAAACTATGACGGTTTTGTGATATTTTGGACGATATACTCAACTATGACATTTTTGTGATATTTTGGATGACATACTAAACTATGACATTTTTTGCACATTTTGGATGACATATTAAACTTTGACATTTTTGTGATATTTTGGACGACATACTAAACTATGGCTTTTTTGCGATATTTTGGACGACACACTAAACTATGACGGTTTTGTGATATTTTGGACGACATACTAAACTATAACATTTTTGTGACATTTTGGATGACATACTAAACTACGACATTTTTGTGATATTTTGGACGACATACTAAACTATGACATTTTTTGCACATTTTGGATGACATTAAACTTTGACATTTTTGTGATATTTTGGACGACATACTAAACTATGGCTTTTTTGCGATATTTTGGACGACACACTAAACTATGACGGTTTTGTGATATTTTGGACGACATACTAAACTATGACTTTTTTGCACATTTTGGACGACATACTCAACTATGACGTTTTTGTGATATTTTGGATGACATATTAAACTTTGACATTTTTGTGATATTTTGGACGACATACTAAACTATGGCTTTTTTTGCGATATTTTGGACGACACACTAAACTATGACGGTTTTGTGATATTTTGGACGACATACTAAACTGTGACATTTTGGACGACACACTAAACTATGACATTTTTGTGACATTTTGGACGACATACTAAACTATGACATTTTTTGCACATTTTGGACGACACACTAAACTATGACATTTTTGTGATATTTTGGACGACATATTAAACTATGACATTTTTGTGATATTTTGGACGACATACTAAACTATGACTTTTTTGTGATTTTTGGACGACATACTCAACTATTACATTTTTTGCACATTTTGGACGACATACTAAACTATGACGTTTTTGCACATTTTTGACGACATACTAAACTATGACATTTTTTTGGACATTTTGGACAACATACTAAACTTTGACATTTTTGTGATATTTTGGATGACATACTAAACTATGGCTTTTTTGCGACATTTTGGACGACACACTAAACTATGACGGTTTTGTGATATTTTGGACGACATATTAAACTTTGACATTTTTGTGACATTTTGGATAACATACTAAACTACGACATTTTTGTGATATTTTGGACGACATACTAAACTATGACATTTTTTGCACATTTTGGATGACATTAAACTTTGACATTTTTGTGATATTTTGGACGACATACTAAACTATGGCTTTTTTGCGATATTTTGGACGACACACTAAACTATGACGGTTTTGTGATATTTTGGACGACATACTAAACTATGACATTTTTGTGACATTTTGGATGACATACTAAACTACGACATTTTTGTGATATTTTGGACGACATACTAAACTATGACATTTTTTGCACATTTTGGATGACATTAAACTTTGACATTTTTGTGATATTTTGGACGACATACTAAACTATGGCTTTTTTGCGATATTTTGGACGACACACTAAACTATGACGGTTTTGTGATATTTTGGACGACATACTAAACTATGACATTTTTGTGACATTTTGGATGACATACTAAACTATGACATTTTTGTGATATTTTGGACGACATACTAAACTATGGCTTTTTTTGCGATATTTTGGACGACACACTAAACTATGACGGTTTTGTGATATTTTGGACGACATACTAAACTGTGACATTTTTTGCACATTTTGGGCGACATACTAAACTATGACATTTTTTGCACATTTTGGGCGACATACTAAACTATGACTTTTTTGCACATTTTGGACGACATACTCAACTATGACATTTTTGTGATATTTTGGATGACATATTAAACTTTGACATTTTTGTGATATTTTGGACGACATACTAAACTATGGCTTTTTTTGCGATATTTTGGACGACACACTAAACTATGACGGTTTTGTGATATTTTGGACGACATACTAAACTGTGACATTTTGGACGACATACTAAACTATGACATTTTTGTGACATTTTGGACGACATACTAAACTATGACATTTTTTGCACATTTTGGACGACACACTAAACTATGACATTTTTGTGATATTTTGGACGACATATTAAACTATGACATTTTTGTGATATTTTGGACGACATACTAAACTATGACTTTTTTGTGATTTTTGGACGACATACTCAAGTATTACATTTTTTGCACATTTTGGACGACATACTAAACTATGACGTTTTTGCACATTTTTGACGACATACTAAACTATGACATTTTTTTGGACATTTTGGACAACATACTAAACTTTGACATTTTTGTGATATTTTGGATGACATACTAAACTATGGCTTTTTTGCGACATTTTGGACGACACACTAAACTATGACGGTTTTGTGATATTTTGGACGACATATTAAACTTTGACATTTTTGTGACATTTTGGATGACATACTAAACTATGACTTTTTTGTGATATTTTGGACGACATACTAAACTATGACATTTTTTGCACATTTTGGACGACATACTAAACTACGACATTTTTGTGATATTTTGGACGACATACTAAACTATGGCTTTTTTGCGATATTTTGGACGACACACTAAACTATGACGGTTTTGTGATATTTTGGACGACATACTAAACTATGACATTTTTGTGACATTTTGGATGACATACTAAACTATGACATTTTTTGCACATTTTGGATGACATATTAAACTTTGACATTTTTGTGATATTTTGGACGACATACTAAACTATGGCTTTTTTGCGATATTTTGGACGACACACTAAACTATGACGGTTTTGTGATATTTTGGACGACATACTAAACTATGACATTTTTTGCACATTTTGGGCGACATAGTAAACTATGACATTTTTTGCACATTTTGGGCAACATACTAAACTATGACATTTTTTGCACATTTTGGGCAACATACTAAACTATGACATTTTTTGCACATTTTGGGCGACATACTAAACTATGACTTTTTTGCACATTTTGGACGACATACTCAACTATGACATTTTTGTGATATTTTGGATGACATATTAAACTTTGACATTTTTGTGATATTTTGGACGACATACTAAACTATGGCTTTTTTTGCGATATTTTGGACGACACACTAAACTATGACGGTTTTGTGATATTTTGGACGACATACTAAACTGTGACATTTTGGACGACATACTAAACTATGACATTTTTGTGACATTTTGGACGACATACTAAACTATGACTTTTTTGTGATTTTTGGACGACATACTAAACTGTGACATTTTGGACGACATACTCAACTATGACATTTTTTTGGACATTTTGGACGACATACTAAACTTTGACGGTTTTGTGATATTTTGGACGACATATTAAACTTTGACATTTTTGTGACATTTTGGATGACATACTAAACTATGACTTTTTTATGATTTTTGGACGACATACTCAACTATTACATTTTTGTGATATTTTGGGCCACATACTAAACTATGACATTTTTGTGATATTTTGGACGACATACTAAACTATGACGGTTTTGTGATATTTTGGACGACATACTAAACTATGACATTTTTGTGATATTTTGGACGACATACTAAACTATGACGGTTTTGTGATATTTTGGACCACATACTAAACTATGACATTTTTGTGATATTTTGGACGACATACTAAACTATGACATTTTTTGCACATTTTGGATGACATATTAAACTTTGACATTTTTGTGATATTTTGGACGACATACTAAACTATGACGGTTTTGTGATATTTTAGATGACATACTGAACTACTAGAAAAGCACTCAGAGAGCGCAATAGTCCACCAAGGTTGTTCACTTTACATATCATATCTGACGGATGAAATATTTCATAAAAAATGACCTTGTGCTGACCACAGGCATGTGTTTTGCCTGTGCATGTTATATATTGATACCGAACTGGATGTAAATTACTCATATAAAGGTTGATCAGTTCATCACTTTTGGCAAGCCTTTGTTTTGCTCGTGTTAAAATAACTGATACCTCCATGCTTTTATTTTGAAGGTGTATTTTAAATGTTACAGGCTTGTATTTTGTCAGCATTCGAGCAGCACAGGAAGTTTTTCTCTAAGAAGCTTTTTCTTGACATGATGAAGATGCTGCCGAAAAGTCAGAAAGTTAAGTTAAGTTTAAAAATTAAAAATACATTTTTTCGAAGGGGGTTAAACAAAGTAATCAAAAACATATAAAATACCTCATCACTGTTCCAGCGATTAGCAAATGAAGGTCTTTGTTTCTTAATGCACACCACTTCTTTCATGTCCTCATAGGAAGGATCGGATGGAACGAGGTCATGATAGGGCAGCTGATACTCCTCCACAATTCCTGCAGGAAAAACACACAAGAATCTGTCATTCTTAATGACCCACACAGATAGTTTCAGATAAAGTAAAGACACAGTTTGTTCCTGACCTCCAGAGATGCAGCGTCGAACCATCTCCCAAACAATAAGACCAAAACTGTACATGTCAGCCATTATGAAGGACTGGACGTCACTCCTGTTCAGGGTCTCTTCCAACACTTCAGGTGGCATGTAGCGCTTTGTACCAACTCGGAGGTTAGTTGGGATGTCGACTTCATTGGTGTCACTGAGAGGGAAAGGGAAAGCAGAGAGCATGATTCAGGTAATGTCCTGGCTGCCCCTAAATGGTAATAACATGAGTTCAGACAGTATGGTGTACCTGTTAAACTTGACAGCAAGTCCCAGATCTGCAATACAACATGATCCGTTCTTTTTAACCAGAATGTTTTTGCTCTTCAGGTCTCGGTGTGCGATGGCCGGTTTGCCCTGCGTGCCATAGATGGCGGTGTGTAGGTGACAGAGGCCTGATATGGAGGAATAAGCCAGTTTCAGCAGAGCCTTGACATCCAAGGTGTTAGACTTGAGGTAGTCGTATAAAGATCCATTCTCATGGTAGTCTGTAATCAGGTAGAGCTGAGTCCACGAGCCGGTTCCTTTAATGTCAGCTGCTATGAATCCTGGGGGATTAGAAAAGCGGGGATGACAGGATTTTAGAAATGCACAAAGAAAACACCCACAGTCAAAGTTTAGTCACATTTAGGGACATTTTACTGTCTTGTGCGGAGTCCCTGGAGATTTGTCTGCAACTTTCCAAAATTGGCAAGCCAACATTCACACTCCCTGCATGCCATCATTTGGCCGGTTGAGGTGAGACAGGAGCCAGATACTGAATTTTTCTTTCTATCTTTCTTTTTGCAATTGTTACTCAGCAACTGCTGTAGCACTTTTTATGTGCACAGTGTGATAAAAAAAAAATCTGCCAATGTCTCCCTGTAGAGATTGTCAGAAAATGTACTTCTTTATCGCTATTTTTAAACAATATCACGTAAACCCTACTTGTTTGTAATGGCTGGTTTTTCACTCTGCCTTCCCCTGTGGCTGTTCAACAACTCTAAACACATTTCAGTTCCTTTCCTTTCCCTAAAATAACCCCGAGTGAGAACCTTCGTGCTGAATGCAACCACTGTTAGCGGCTAATTGTTTACGCATTACATTCATTCCCCCACAGGCACACACACACTCAACCCTTTACTCACTCTTCCGGTCCTTTTCATTTATGTTTCACGTTCCATTTATGTGACCTTACCGAGAATGTTGTCGTGTCTCATCAGGAAGGTCTGATAGATTTCAGTCTCTCTGAACCAGCTCTCTTCCTCGGTGGTGAAGAACACTTTGACAGCCACTCTCTCTCCTCTCCATTTGCCCATCCAGACTTCTCCGTATCGCCCTTTTCCAATCTGCTTGACCATCTGTATTTGCTTGGCGATGGTGCGTTGAACCTGGAAACAAAGGATTGTAAAAACAGACAGTTTTACTTCATCATTCCTCTTTAAAATCCTGCTTTTTTTCCTTTTCACATTTCTAAGAACTTGAAGTACCTCTTCAGTCATTGATCAAAACCGTTCAAAACTCTTCCTTGTCTCTTCATGTCTTTAAAATAGCTTAGATGTAAGTCTACAAGCTGTTTCATGATTGTCGGTCTGAAGCTGTGTTTTTGAGACTGTCATTGGGACAGTTTTAAGGTGGAAATGCTCAGCCATTGTGTTGACTGCATATTTCACTCATGATATGCCTTCAAGCATTTGACAAAAATACAAAATCAATATGTTAACAGAGTATAAAACCTGATTTTACTAGAGTAGATCTATTCGTTGTAGTATTTTTGTCTTAACATGGTAGATAGATGTGCAAATATAGCTGAGCAATGGTTTAATAATCTTTAATAATAGTGTTTTTGCCTAAGCGAAATTATTGGTGAATTTTCATTAAATATTTTTCATGGAACTGATTGGAATGGGTGAATGAATTTGGGGGTGGGATTAAATAAGTTTTAACTTCTTCCCACTCCCTTTCAAGCATGTTGAAGTTTTGTTTTCCTCTCATTCTCCTTATATGAGAAGCGTGATGGATTATTTCAGTTGTTTTTGTCAACCATTCGTCGAATTTTTTTTAAATTACATGCTTGAAATAAATGAAATGAATAATACTGCTTGTGTACATTCAGGTGAACTGTATCCAGATGATGTCATCATGTTTTGTAAATAAAAAAAAATAAGAAAATTGTGATTAAGAACACAAATTAGCTGGCGGAGTTCTACATGTCTGGATAGATGCAATGAGTCTACTGCACTCAAAATCAATGTGATTGTTTTCATGGTAACGGTCCATTTATTTACACATGAAACAATGCAGTATTCTATTATTGCTTTGTGAACTGTGCTCGAAGTGGAGAAGAAGATGTGTTTTTCTCACCAGTAGAGGGAGTCCCGACCCAGAGCCAGAGCCGATGCTGCGTGAATGTTCTATCAGGTCCTTCAGAGACTCACCCGGGGGAATGTAGGTCTCATCCTGCTCCAGATCGATGCTGTAGCGCGGCCGTGACTCCTGGCGTTTATATCTGCCACAGAAAGGAGATGGCAGGTTTGTGAACTGAACACTAGCAAGTGAGAGTTTGCTGATACGCTCATGAGACAATTTTCTCACCTGAAGTAGCAAAAAACAAGGATGACGCCCAGAATGATGCTGCAAACGGTCACTGAAATGAACAGAGCCATGTACGGGATGCTGCGGTCCACGTAATCTAGAAAGATGTGCAAGGAGAAATTAGAGGTTATTTCTGTTACTTTTAAACATCCACAAACAAGCACCCTAGTCTGAGCAAGTCAGTAAAATCAGAACTGATGAATAGGCGGTGACAGTCGTTTGTTCTCTGTTGTCAACTCCAGCATCTGTTTAATTTTCATTGGCAGCCCCCCCCCCTTCCTTCCCTCTAATTCTGCCCTGCACCCCTTTTCACAGCGCGTTATCGATCACATCCCGTTCCTGAATCTCACATATCGGGTGTCACACTGACATCACTACAGAAACCCCAGAGGCCTGAAGCAGCTCTGGGGCTCTAGCCTTTCTGCCATGATCCTGTCAATCAGACACACACAAACACAGAGGCCTGAACACTGGAGACACTCAGTGCTACGGTGGAGAATAACACACACACAGCAAGAAGGAATACAGCAGAAAAGGTTTCTATGAAGCCACTGCAGGTTGTATAAGGATGATTGCATTTTAGATATTTTAAATCAACTTATTTTGATGAGAAAACAAAGGGGTGAAGCATATTTGACAGAACAAGAGCACTTAAAGGGGTTTCCCTGTGGCGTGACGGAAAGTTCCCAGCATTTCATTTGCATACACTTTCATTTTAACCAGTTGATTCTTGCCCTTTTACATCATGCTGTGTGAATGTTGACATGTCCTCAGGTCAGAACATTTTGATGAGCACAGTGTAACTACAACTGATAGAAATGTTGGATAAAACCGTGAAGAAAACCTCAAAGATGTAGAACAATGTAATCATTCTTAACTGATCTGTCAAATCCAACTATCGCTGTTTGCATGAAGGTCAAAGTGAAGTTTGCGAGGCTGTGTGAAAGCGTAATGGTGAGTGTATGTGACAAAAACTGTGATCGAGGGAGAGCGAGAGAGGAAGAATGTGTGTGTGTGTGTGTGTGTGTGTGTTGTGGTGTGACAGATGGACAGATATCTCACATCCGTCCTGAGGCAAGAAACTCAAGCAGGCCCCGGGGAGAGGCTGTCCTTTTCATTAGAGGGTGAGAGAACAAGCCAAGTCTGCAGGCTCTGTTTCACCTGCCTCCCTCTCTCTGCCTCCCGGAGCAGCATGTGCCACTTCACTCCAGCACCACACTGTGGTTTGTAACAGTTTAAACTGTCACTACTCATCACCAGCCGGCGAGGCCTGAGTGAGCCTGTTCTAAAAGGCACTCACGCTTAAAAGTGGGGCAGGATTTCACTGTGTGAAAACCCGTGTGGGCGCAAGTCTACATTCACAGTACATTCACTCTGTTTCCCCCTGTGCTATTTCTCCGAGTGTCCCTGGTCCCAGAGCTGGATGCTTCAGATCTGCGGTCGATGTTCCACCAGCTGGTCCAGTCTCCACCATGTCCACTGTGGGATGCTGCTACTGACCTTCCACCAGCCCTCTGCTTCCAATTCCCTTTTTCCACGAGTCAACTCTGCATCGCCTTCAATATACTGTTATGCTAACTTACATACTGTTTGAATTTTACTGCTAGCTATATAAGGAGTATGTTTAATGTCAGAGCCGTACATCATAAGAGTAAACTATGAGTCAGTTTTCAATGTTAGCTTATACTTTGTCTGTGTCACATATCCTGTCATGCATGTATTCAAATGTGTGTTGTGTTTTCCTTGCTTTCTCACCCCTCCCTCTTCTCCCATCCCTCCCCCTTGCCCTCTTCTGTCCTTCTCAACCCGCCCGGCCAGCAGGCAGATGGGTCCCCCCTATTTAGAGCCGGGTTCTGCTCGAGGTTTCTTCCCTGTTAAAAGGGTGTTTTTCCTTGCCACTGTCGCCTTTGGGCTTGCTCTGGGGGTCAGGCATATGGGTTCTGTAAAGCGTCTTGAGACGATTTGACTGTAATTGACGCTATATAAATAAAATTGAATTGAATTGAATTGAATTGAAAGTCTCACCTGACGTCACGAGCGGAGGGAGAGTGGGATGCAAGTCTCTGTTGCAGTAGTCCTGATCTGTGCAACACTCCAGAGATCTCCTCGAACGCGCGTTCCACGTGTCCTATCGCACACATATAAATGTAAAACCCATGCACGAACACTAATGAAGATAGAAGATCAATAAAGATTTACAGCCACACTTATTCCTAACAGTATTTCACACTTTACCAAAGGTTTCTCCACTGTGTATCAAGATAGTGAGCTGGAGAAGTCGGATTTAACTAGCCCTCATAAAGAGCCACAGTGAGTCAAGGAAAGCCCATAAGGACTTAACAACATCTCATGAAGAAGAGCATACATTCAGGCAGAAATACACACACTTTAGATGAACAGTTTGGGTCTAATTGTGATTTTTCAGACATAATTTTCTGCTTCAGTTCAACATTCATTCTATAATACAGCATTCAGCCACAACATTAAAACCACCTGTCAAATATTGTGCAGGCCCATTACAAGACATCAAAATGGCTCTGAGACAAGTGTAGCAGAGGATTTGGGTCCTGGGGGTTGCAGAAATAAGACCTAAGCAGATGATCTTATTCTGATACATCTAACCAATCCTTGATCGGACTGGAGTTTGGAGGACTGTTTAATGTCTTGGGGTCTTGGTTCTGTTCCTCGAGTAATTCCTGAGCAGTTTTTGATCTATAACTGGGAGAAGATGTCACCATAGCTGAGTGCTTTTGCAATGGAGAGACTGTCAAAGTAGCATCCACATACACTACCAGCCAAAAGTTCTTCTCATTCAATGTTTTTACTTTATTTTTACTACTTTCTACATTGTAGATGCATACTGAAGACATCAAAACTATGTTACTTATATTTTAGATTCTTCAAAGTAGCCACCTTTTGCTTTGATGACAGTTTTGCAAACCCTTGGCCTTCTCTCAGTGAGCTTCATGAGGTTGGCACCTGAAATCATTTCACAGGTGTGTCTTGTCAAGGTTTATTTACGGAATTTCTTGCCTTCTTAATGGGGTTTGGACCATCAGTTGTGTTGTGCAGAAGCCATTTCGGTACACAGTTGACAGCCTTATTTGACAACTGTTAGAATCCATATTATGGCAAGAACCAATCAGCTAAGTAAAGAGAAACGACAGCCCATCCTTACTTTAACAACTGAAGGTCAGCCAGTCAAGAAAATTGTAAAAACTTTGCAGGCATCATCAAGTGCAGTCGCAAAAACCATCAAGTGCTACGACCAAACTGGCTCACATAAGGTGTAATGATCTAGACTTCACCTGCCAGTGGGTTTAATGTTGTGCTTTTAATTTAAAACGTGTGAAGCATGTTACCTCCCGAAGAAGAAACAATAGAAAGACTGCACACAAGGAGGACTGCATGAATTTCACAACACTGATTAAGATGTGCTGCATGACATGACTCTTAGACTGCAGCCTTTGCAATCTGTTAACTGCATTGTTTCAAATCGTGATGACGTCACAGTAAATAGCCTTACTCTGCACTGGAACTCAGATCCGGCCAGTCGCAAACAACCTGCAGTCAGAACTGCAAGGCCTCCCTCCTCCTCCTCCACCATGGTGAAGCAGTAACCATCAGTCCTACAGAAATACACACAAACCACCGCATACCGCATAGTCATCACTTTCATCACTTTGGATTCAAAAGTTCTCAAACTATAAACATTCAAGAACTGAACTTCTACAAAACTCGCTACAATATGTTATTGAATGATTGCTGTAACTGATTACTACAATAATCTAAATTACATGCAAAGGATTTAAAAGCAACCATTTCAAATAGATTAACGTATGTAGTCATCATAAAGCAAAACACTGACTCATTCTAGGATCACAAATGTAAGGTTTTTCTGCTTTTTTCTGTTTTCCATCATCAATAATTGAGTCTTTTTGGAATTTCAACTTTAAATTGGACAAAAAATATACATCATCTTGGACTCAGGGGCATAGTGATGAGCAGTCAATCGTATTTTGACATTTTATAGACTAAACAATGAGTAGATAGACAAAAAAAGTGATTATTTGTAGGAGTGAAGTAGATGAAAATGAAAATTTGAAAAGTATATTTTTATGTTTATATTCATATCTTCATATATGGAAAAAAATATCTATAACATTTAAAACGTGCACTCTAAGTATTAATCCTTCTACAGCTAGTGGGTTGGCGAGTGCGAGCGTTAATAAGCTTTGACTCAAGAGGCTTGAGTGGTTTCATTAAAGAATGTAGCTCAAGTAAACATTTGTGTGCCTCTGATCAGGTAATTAGAGGTCTCTGGGCTAATTACTGTGAATAATTATTGGTGGTGTTTTTAAATGGCTTCAGTACAAAACGTGTGTTTGTGTGTGCTTCACCGTACATGCAAGTGTTGTTGACGGAGTCTTCGGGGCAGTGTGGGTAGCAGTGGCACCAAAGCATGTTCTGAACTGAAACCGTGGCTGTGCTGCTGCTGCTGCTCTCCTCTCCTCTTCGCTCCGATCTGCCCTTCCATCCATTCTTCAGCAGCATCGTGTCCAACAGGTTGGCTGTGCAGTGAAGACAAAGACGCAGATTGGGTTTAGCAAAACGATAAACAGTCAGAGGAGTGAAACGTCAGTACAGATCCTTCAGGAAAATCAATGATGGAAAGAATCTAATAATGAAAATCTAATAATAACAACATTTCCACTAATTTCGAATCAGTTTTTATAATTATAGAGTAAAAAATGAGTCCCTGTCTTTCTTAGCACAGTTGCCATGGCAATGCAATCAGTAAAAAGTGTGGATACCTGCTGCTGAAAGCAACCCTGCTGCTCTGAAAACTCTACTCAAAGTACCTGCATGAAGTCTTGAACCAGAATAACACTGTTCACCAGAAAGAGGTCTTTGTGTTGCATGTGTGTGTGTGTGTGTGTGTGTCTGTGCCTAAAAGTCCCTGTGCATTTCTGTAACTATGCAAACCAGGTTTTTAAGTTAGTGTGTTAGTCTGCAGTGTGCTGCTGCAATATTCAGGACACTCTATCCACCACATTTGGTACAGATACAAAATCTTCAGAGCCTCAGCTTTATAACGACATTAACTGTATTTTTCCCCGTTTGTCACAGTTGTACAGTAAAGGAAATGTTCCAAAACGAGAGCACAATGTACTGTTGCAGCACCTATAATCAACTTAAACCCATTCAAATAGCCCATGATTAGATTGTGTATATTTTATTTCTCTGTAAATATATACATATTAATGTATGGACAAACAGTAGAGGGCTACTGTATTTATTATCTGTTGTGCACTCTCTACTTTTCCACTCTGCCTGCACAACAGCAGCAGCTTCAATCCAATACTACATTTATGCGCAGCAAATCAGATTAGTTGGTGAATATATGCAAAGATTTTGTGCTTAGGAGGGATAACACTTGCAGTGTAATAGCTGTAGTGAATTATAATTCAGCAAAACATGCACAACTAAGTGCAGTAAGTAAAGGTGTTTTCCACGAGTAAGAATTGATATCAATGTGAACATGTTTCTTTGGGCTTGTCATTCCTAAATATTTGATTTGCAGAACCTTGAGTCAATGGAGGGCTATGTTTTGAACAAAAAGGAAACTTCACTTTCAGGTATTTAGTTGTTTAAAAGATTATCAACCAGGAATAATGTCAACATTAGAAACTGGAATGTCACTTTACAAAATTCATAAAATACAAACACACATATGTATTGTAAAAATACATTTGGGATGAGAACAACCAATACCTAATCTTAATTTTTAAATGATGAATTTATTTTCTCATATACAGTACTAGTTAAACTTTCACTCTATACAACAGCAAAATTAACAGTGAAACAAACCCACACATGAGCTAAATAAATGTGAAATTAATTTAAAACAAACTGTATTTTTGATTCTGAGGTCCCATTTCTAAGTGAGAACCAGTAGAAATTCTAAGTTATACATGTGAAAAGCTGAAATAAAAGCTGATATAAATGACAAGCATAATTAGTTTACCCAGTCTTCTACAATATATGAATAACCATCTGTTTATTTGTACATTAACAACGTGCACGGTCAAACATCTTGGCAAGTAAGTGTGAATTATTTGATAACAGTAAAAAGAACTAATGTTTAATAGTCCTGTTGTTTATTAAAAATGAGTACTAGGCAGTGCTGCTGCTTTTGTATCTTTATTATAAAGTAAGTGAAGGTGCACAGAGTCCATCAGTGGAGAATAAAACCAGTTCTGACAGCAGCTCATCCCTGAAGACGTCTGTGGTCAGAGAGCTGAACAGTGTTCTGTCACATTAGACGGATGTCTTTCTCTCGCTCACTGCCAGATTTCCACTCTCTTTTTCCTTCGGCTCCCATTATTATACATTAAAACACGAATACACACAAACTGTAAGTTTTCAGGAGCAGTAAAACCAAGATACATGATTAAAAATCCTGAGTACACATTCATCAAGCTGCTGCAAAAGCGATCAAACACAAGCAACTTTGAAAGCGAAGACTTTCAAGACATCAAGGATGCACTTTTACACGTCGGGCCCCGTGTGTCAATCACACCCAAGAAAAGCTTCCCTCGACAGCTCTTATTATAATAGGTGTAAGCAGATCTAAGCAGTGCAACAGCCTGAAAGCCAAGCAGCCACTGAAAAGGGGGACATGAGTAATCCTCCAGAGGACGACGTGATGAAAAGGCTAAATCTGAGCGCAGTATAAACACACCGACTGTTCTTTAAGTGGTACTCTGTGTCCTTTCAACCTAATCTGTGTTGCTGTTTCTGTCAGAGGGGAAGTTTGTGGAGGTGTTCAGATCCTCCCTCGCTGTGGTCTTGATTGCTTCATCACATTTGCTCCCCGAGTGCTTAAAAAACAGGCAGAAAGGAATGTCTCATACAGACACATTCTGTCCAAATCGGATCTGGTTTATTTCAACTTTTTTATTAGTGGCTGAGGGAGCAGCAGAAGACAGGGGCAGGTCGTTCTAGAGAGAGAAGGAACAGGAAGGCTGATGTCAGGGAAGCAGAACTGTGCTTTGGAGTAGAAAATGGGGAAAGTGTGTACGATAAAGAGGTGTTTAACTATATTCAGAGTACGTGTTAGAAGTTTGCAGCAGAAAGCAGCATTAGGTCTTGAAATCTTTGTCTTTGGATGCAGGAATAACGACAAAGCGAAATAAATGCACAAATGTGACCAGTAATTTCAGTCCCATAACCAATAAAAAGAGCTTAGTATGCACCAGCAGATGTATTATTTATTCTCTAAGCAAGTTAGTAGGGCCAAAATTAGACACTGGTAACAGACTTTCAATAGTCTAGGAACAATAATGAATAATTAATAAATATAGATGCCATGAAGATCTTCAACCAGTAAGTCTCAAAGTTTGTCATTTATTTATGGTATATGAGCATGTTTACTATAGAGTCAATGTACGTTCAATAGACTATTTAAGAGGCTACAGGATGAAGGTAAAGACTCTCTGTTACACAAACTGCACTAAAGATAGAGATTTTGTCCCTTAATTAAAATAACAAATTGGAAAAAGAACATCCAAATATAATATTGTGAGATTGAATTAGTTTATAAAAACATGAGCCTGAAAATAAACACTTAGTGAATGACCTGATATACTAAAAAACAAAAAAAACCAAGTCAATTGTGTGTCATTTGTGCAATCATATGTATAACTACACATATCTCTCGTTCTCTTTCTTACATTCACCCCCCACCACACACACACACATAAACACACACACACACACACAAACTTGCTGTGTCAGCGACGTGGCGCACTCAAGGTCACCCCGAAATCTGAGCTGCACCCCCTACACCCGGGGTGTCAAACTCATTTTGGTCCAGGGGCCTCATACGGCCTAATTTGATCTCAAAGGGGCCGGACCAGTAAACTTAGAGCATAATTACCGAGAAGTAACAATAAGTCAAAGTTTTTCTGACGTTTTAGTGCAAAGGAGAACAAGTATATTAGAAAAATCTTTATATGTAATGAACTGTCCTTTTAAAAATTATATTACAAACAACCAGAGATTAAAGTAAATGCAATTTCAACAACACTATGACTCAGGTGCAGAATATCCTCTTAAAATTTACTGTCATATAGTTCACACCTATTTTACTGCCTCAGAGATACAAAGACGTGATGCACCCATCTGAAGTGCAGATGTCCAACACTGGCAGTCAATAAAAACTGGAAATCAGTGCAAAGATGGATGTTAGCAGTGATAAAATTACAGAGAAACTATGGGGGGTTCATGTCTCGAAAAACATCTCTGTATAAAGCCTTCCAGTTAACCCAGTAGGTTCATGAGAGCAGACTTCACAGCATGACGGGTATTTAATCTGTGAGCTGTGACCTTCACACACGCTGTTCGCTGTTCGTCATAGCTAGAGAGGAAGACATGGGAGCAAAAGGAGATAAGTTACTCCAGGTGCCCGTGATAAATCACCTCCTCAAAGGAGACATCTTCCACGGTGTCTGCAGATCGCACTCTGACTCCGAAAGGGTCGCAACCAACCTGCACGGGGGCCAGACATCCTCCTCCACCCTGCCGTCGATACCCTCATTGCTCTTCACCCCCTACAGGCTTCAAAGGCTTCTGCCACATGAGACACTCGCACATGTCCACATATTGTACGCACACGCACAGGAACGTGTCCGAGGAGCACATTCCACGCTCTCTCCTGCTACTCGGCCGCTACGCCCACAACAGGTCATCTGTTTCCAGCTCTTCGCTCTCAGCAACCTGTTCTCTGTTTGCCAGCCGTGACCAGGCAGCCTTTGGTCACTCTGAGGCTCTCACCACCCGCAGCAATAACACCACAACAAATTTATGGAGGCCTGTAGTTGACCCTGCTCTCCTCCACTTTGTACTCGGAGCCCAAACCTCTGGGGAAAAAAATCTACCGTCAGGGATTCACACCGGCTGCACAGAAAATAAATTTTACACATGGTTGTGAATACCGCAAAGAGCTGCTATATCCACAACAAAATGCTCAAGACAGGCAAATAGACACACAGACTGAGTGCCTTATTCACAGCAGATAGAGACAGGGCTTCACAGCAGTAACCAAAAGGACTGTAACTCAAAGGAGAAAATCTTGTACATGAATGTATGAATCTGGTGTGTGAAATATTAAGAAAAACTGTGATTTCTGAAGCATTATAGGGGAACATATGCACATGTTATTGATTACAAAAGGTTCAGCTCTGTATTGAAGAGCATGAAGATTTACACATTTATGTTTTCCCTTTCTCGAATATGTAGATAAAATATTTTTTGGGGCTTGTGAATATTTATACTAAAGCTCTTTATTACTTCTGTTTAATAAACTGTCCTTCAGCTTATTTTTACACTCTTCGTTACTGTGAATACCAGCAATTTTGTACCTTTTTTTTTTGTAAATATCAACAATTTGCTGGAAATTCAAGCAATTTTGGAACCTTATTTCTTCGACAAGCACAATTTTCACATTTATTGCAAATTCGTTTGTACTTTGGTTCCCATATCTTTCTTGAATGTAACGTGAGCTCCTGGATACCTTGAAATTCCCCAAGATCTATCTATTTATCTTTATCTATTTCCACATAATTGTGCTTCCAAAAATAAACACTGCGCTACTTCAACACAATAAAAATGCAACACGCACATAAAATTTAATAAAATAAAGACACATTTTTTGCCATTTCCTACAAACCAGCCTCAAAGAACACATGTACAGATGTATCTGGAGCTTTACTTTTTGCAGACAAACACAAACGGGCACACACTAATTCCCACATATTAACAGATATAAAACAGGTGGAGATGCTGGCACTGCATTTGTGTGTGGCACTCGTCTCGACACGCTCCCTCGCTCCTATCTTCTCTCAGATATTCTTTTTAAAACACTGTCTAACCCGCAATTCCCATCAATGCATCTCGCTGCTCGTCTATCTGTCCATGTGGTTTGGGCTTACTGGAAAAAGCCACAAGCCACTGACTAATGCTGGGGTTCATTTCAGACATACTGAGAGACTACAACAATAGCGCCACCACAATATGTCACTTTACCCCACAATATCACCTCCGTCAAAGAAAAAAAAAAGGGCTGATGCTTCTGTTTTTAACTCAAGGTTGTTCAAGGTTTATATATAACTCACAGACAGCTTTGATTAACTGAAGACACCAGCCTCATGTCCGCCTGGTAAAGATGATGGTATAGTCAGAAGCAGCTAACTTAGATTACCACAAACACTGGAATAATGAGGGAAGAGTAAGTCTGGCAATAAATCAAGGTCACAAAACTCATCTGCTGCCACTTCAAAAGCTAATTAATTCTCCATCTGGTATCTGACTGCATCAATCTTCCCATCTAACCTTCATCACATTTCCCAAATTGTTGAACTCTTTCGTTTTTTAGCCTTCTGAATCCCAAGCAGTTACTAGACATTTGTTTGCTCCTGTCACATTTTTCTTCACTGTGGGCTCATATTTCATTGCAACATAAAGTCCTGCACCACCATGGCTAGAAGTAGAGAGAACTCAAAAACGTCTTTGTGCAGTTGATCAGACTTATAATGGCATAAATATTTTTATAAAAAGAAATAAAGGAATTTCAATTTCTTGATTATTTATTTTATAAAAATTGAAAAAGTTGAAATCAACAAGAAAAAAACAATATAAATTCTCACTGGTTGTACCAAAACAACAAAAATGCCTCTACATACTATGGATATTTCAATACTTACATTTTTAGCTTGTTTCTATATTTGTCTGCCCTGTGATCTATTTAAACACAGCCTGCAGTTCAACCTATTTCAGCTGAAGTCCCTGCAGTTTTGTCACTTGACTGTTGGCCACAGCTGAATCTCTGAGTCACTTCTGGTGTATGCAAATGACTTCCTTTTGATGACTTTAAACAAAACACGTAAAATGAAGTGATTTTAAGATTCGCTTTGAAAATAAGTTTAAGGACTTCCACAAGTTGAAAATCTAACAATTCTATGTGTTTTAACAGTTTCTGGATCTGATCAATGGTGTCATTTGAATGACTTTTTAAAGAAAATGTGATTTTCAAACCCATCCATGGATTTGGGGGTTCATAGGGTTGAATTTTGGGGGTTAATAATGTTGGATTTCCAACTCTACACGTTTTAGTTTTCAGCTAAAACTTCTCAGCTCTGTTCATGCACTAGAAAAGTTCATTCTTCACAATTTGAATGCGTCAGAACTAGAGGACATGCAGTCCTCCCTCTGATATCACAAAAACTGTTCCTAAGCTTCCAAATCTCCCAAGGCAGATATATTAACATGGTGCACATGAACAATTATTACACAAACACACACACACAGCTTTTGCTCCAAGGCCGGACCGCTGGAGCAGCACATCTGCCCGGGGATCAAATTCTGTGTCGGGGAACCGTATCCACATCCTGACAGGAAGCAGCGCACAGAAGGCTGAAGGAGGCTGGTCCTGCCGAGGACCAACTGCTGCTGTTTTGTATTGCTGAACCTCTGTGTCACAATACACCCTGACCTTAGTCCACAACACGCAGCTCTGCACACATCCTCCGAAGGGTGTATCAGGGCTGCATAGAACTTTTGGTATGTTTTTGCAAACTCCTGATATTTTACGAGCCTTGACTCTTAAGTATCAGTTTCATTTTTGGCCAAAAAAGTGTTAACTGAACTTGTAAATGTCTTCAATGGGAACACAAAAAAGTCCTATCTTCATTTAACGAGCTGTACAGAGAATCACAATCTGCTTTCCCTTTAGCAAAGCTATACTTATGCAACTGAAATGGAGCAACAACAAAAAACTAGATGATAAAATCTAAAAGTATACTCCTACAGAGACACACTGATGATCATTGCAGAAAAAATACCACATATCCATAACACATACTTATAAAACAGCCTGTTATAAGGCATGTTGACTATACAAAGGATGGCTTTAGCATAGAACCGTGAACTACTTGCTGACTTTTTCAGCCTTTCATTCAAGCCCACAACATCCTAACTTTCCCAGTTTTCTTCATTTCAAGTACACTTTGTAAGTAATGAGCCACTGTGGTGCAATATTTTTCTTGTCTAGTAGTTGTGGAATTGAGTTTAGATGTTTTTTTTAGTTACAAACACAGAGCCAAAGCCAAAATAATTTTAACAAATGCATCTTTTATATCGGTATTATCATAAAACTGCACCAAATTCTTCATATTTCTAATGTACTGCCAGCAGAGGAAAGGGGCCAGGACTCATCTATTCTCTGTGAACCTCACCAGCTTGTAGAAACAGGTGGCAAACCGGTCGTGCAACTCAGATTTATGGGCAATCTCCCACATGTTTTACTCATTTGGGTGACCTTTAAAAGATCGGATCACAGAGGGAACAGAACAGTTAACTGGTGGCTGAAGTATTGCTGAAACAAACTGAACAGAAGGAGTGAAACTGAGGAAGCCTAACGCTGCGGAGAGAAGCTTTAGCTTGAAATCTTTCCAAGCGGCTCACATCTTCATTTCATCTACTGTTCATATAGTGTGCACTGACAGGAATGAGCAGAAACTTTGCCTCCTGCTAGTTAATGGAGTGAGTGTTGGGAGAGTGAGAATCAATGTTCCTCTTCACAGGCGATTTAGTCTGAATTGCGCTCCGTCTTCCCACATCCATTATATCTGCGTGGCGACTGAATCTCAAACTCGCTGAGGGTTTAAACTCTCAGCTCGGTCTGTGCAGAGAAGAGTCGAGGAAATTCTCTAAAGAAGTATTCATCAGCAGCTGAGGTATTTCATGACCAACTGTGAAAGTTACATTTAGCTCTGAACCCCGCAGTCAGTATGGAATTTTACAGCTGGTCTTCAGTTTTGACACAGTTTCAGAACAGAATGGCTTTGTTACCTGGACTGAACTATTTCTTTTATGTTAAGCTTTTCATTATCACGTCATTTACTTATTCTTCCTGCTGCTGAAATATTTAAAACCTTCCCATTTTAAATCATTCTACTGTCAATACATAACTTTGATCTGAGTTCATTGTTTCATTTTAACTGATTCCCAATAAAATCAACTAATTTAAGAATGCAGTACACTGTGTAGCCTCAATCTGATTGGTTAAATGTCACGCGTGCAAGTCTATCAGCATTCAAGGATACATTTTGGAAAGTTTTCCTTCAGTTAAACATACGGTAAACCTAAATAAACAAAGGCTTTTTGACAAAATTTCATATTGGAGATTGTGTTATGGGAAATTCTGACAGCAATATTGTCATTTTTATCAGTTATTGAGCTTCTTGAGGACTACATTAGTCGATTCCTAGACTGTAAATAAAGAATAACAACTTGACAAACAGTAACACTCTATAATATACTATGAATACATTCTAAACAACATATACAAAGATGAGGCCAAAACAGCATTAGGAGGATAAATAAGTTGACAAATTAAAGTAGTGACACACCACCGATCATTTAAAGAAAATTCAATCAAAGCTAATAGTCTATGATGACATTTTCTCTTTATGGCAGTGTTATATGTTAATATAATAACATTGTGCCTTTTGTGTGTTTGGGCACCCAGACTTTGGTTTTGCAGCTTCACACCAAACCTCCGCAACTACTGGCCATTGCTATTAATACTTAGTCCATTCTATTTTTAAAAATATTATTATTATCATTAATATTATTAGCAAAACTCTGAAAAATGGCCCAAAACTACTTCTTAAAGGCAACTTCACATTGCTTGTTCAGTCCTCTCAACATTCCAGTAGCCAAAGACTTTCCGTTTACCATAACAAGTAAATCAAATTACGATTATGAAAATAAGACAAACTTTCTGTCAGTCGACTAGTTTCTCAGCAGACTGATTGTTTTAGCTCTAATAAAACATCAAATTGGGAAATCTTGACATCACTAAACTGGATAATTTAAGTGTGACTGACTAGTTCTGATATTGACCGACTGTCCCTCTTTCTTTTCTCCGATCAAATCTGAAACAAATGCACAAGTGTCACCATCTCGCGGGGGGGTGGGAGCCTGTCGACCCTCGGAGCTTGTCACAACCTTACGGGGCACCGTGACACTGCTGGCATTCATCGTAAAAGACAACTGGCTGTCCATCTTCAAACAATTCAAAACACGAAAGGGGAGTCTGCGGAGGTTGAGGGGGGATTTGTGCTGGGAAGGGAGAGGACGGCGCAGATTAATGCATTCTCATGGTAACCCCCTACGGAGATCATAATAGCTGTTGCTCATCATAGAGTGAAAAAATAGATGGAGCTAGTGGGATCAAACCTGTCGGGCTATGAAGCATCAATTAAATGTGTGAAAACAAGCGTTGCCAGTTTGCCATCTGAAGGCGTAAATAGAGAAGGAAAATGAGCCTCACAGCAGAACAATAAAAGCATCAAAACAACCAGCAATGAGAGCTGTACTCACCATCAGACCCTCGGTTCAGCGCTGCCAGTCCAGTCACCAGCAGAACAGCCTGCCAGGCCCAATCCTGAGGCAGCCACACCACCACCATCCTGCCAGCGCCGGCTTCCTTCAAATCCCTGAGGTGCTGCCACAACAATCACACCAACAAGAAGGAGGAGGCGTGAGAGTGTGCCTTTATATCCTTTCCAGAAAGAGGTTCAGTCCTCTATTCTATACAAGTGCTCCTCTGTGAGGGACTGCCACTCTGCCTCTCTGCACTCTCAGGAACTTCCCACAGCACTTGCTGCCTCCAGCGCTACTCCACTCTGACAGCCTGGGAGAGACAGACATGGAGAAAGAAGAAGGGGGACAAAAGAGAAGGGGAGGAGGGTGTTACTTAGTTGCTCTCTCACTGTGCTATTTGTCCGGCCCTTTCTGTGACCGCTCCACTACAGAGGTAACAGCTGAGTGCATCCACACATGCCCTCTCTTTCTCTTTTGCACACACACATTGCACTGCAAATTCTCACATCAGTCATATATAGAAAGGAGAGCAGAGCGGAGCAGACGGGGGCAATAGGGGGGTGAACCGGGGGCATGGATGTGAACACGGGGCTGAATGAGGTGCGAAAGGCAGCAGCGAAAGCATTATGAACTATCGCCGCAGGCATGCAAACACACAGCATGCCAAGAGGGACACGGAAACTACAGGGAGAAGTATAAACTCACAGAGGACGTGTACATATACCACAGTAAAACCACCAGGTATCAAATCCTGCAAGGCAGAGAAAGTTGGGAGTATTTGATGCATGGAAGCAAGAACCCGCAGCAAAAACTTGGTTCTGTTATTAGTGCAAAGGGGTTGTTGCAGGTTCCTGGCTCAGAACCACTGCTCCAGACCTGAGTTTTATGTGGATATGAGTTACAAAAGTGGTATGTTCTAATTCTAACAGGCATAAATCATGTTGCTCTCTACAGCAAAGACCGCTACAAATGAATGATGATACTAAGTTGCTGCTTTAACTTTCCAAGAAACCCTGTCGAGTTATTTCAAATTATCTGCACACAACATGTTCACATCACATGGCATCAGGTTTTTCCATAATCATATACAACCCAACAAGCATTACAAAGGGGCAAATGAGACAAATTTGCACACTTCTGAATTCTCCAAAAGCATGAAAGTATGGTGGCAACCTTAACTCTTTGATGCACAAAATGGGTCAAAAGTGATCCAAGTCCAATGGAAAATGGGTATCTCCTGACCCACACTATACATCAAAGGGTTAACAATGGCAAAAAATGCTGCAGACTTTTGAATTGCAAGAGTAAAAGGAAAATAAAGTGGCCCGATCCTCAGTAATTACACCAGAAAAGGGAGCAAACTTCTCTACAACCCCATCTTGACACAATGCGTACGAAACTACAGCTGCAGACACAGGTGCAGAGTGAATGGCAAGGACCAGGCATTAATCTGTAACCAAGAGTCTGGCATTAAAGTTCAGACGAAGGCTGAGTTCAGTTGCTCATGTAAGCCTGTGCGTGAAAGAGGTGAAAACACAATCACTTTGCAGAGCTACAACGGGGATCAGGCCATCACACGTCAGGTGATTAGAGGTGATTAGGGCTCACACCTCCAGGCACCGCCGCAACTTCACACTAATCTGCCGAACACATGCGAAACATACAGAAGAACATGACGATAACAACGGGACACATTCCACCTAGAGAAAGATTCATGTGTGTTACAAGTTAAAAGGATTAACCGAGCTACTACACGAATCATAAACACCTCCATACGGAAGAGACTTGGAAGTACGAAAAAGTGTCTGCAGTCATTCCAAATGGCAAACAAAAGCAAGGTGGTGCTAAAGAAGGCTGAAACAACAACAACCAAATGGGCTTCTCCTCCCCACGCACCTGTCCCCACTTTTAAAGTCTAACTGGGTGGGAACAGCAGCTTCTCCCCTCTGGTGTCCCACTAGCCTTCTAGCTGTCACTGCCGATTTGCGCTGCACCGTGTATTACATGTGATAAGACAGCCTATTCTGGAGCAGGAGTGCATGGGGAGCGATGTGAATGGGTCAGTGCACCTCACACACCCTTCTGCGCTCCATCAAACGCCCAGCGTGGAGCCTCTCCGGACTCTCAGACAAGCCCCGCTCGGCCCAAAGGCCAGGGAATGGGGGGTCCAGGGAATGGGGGGTCCAGGGAATGGGGGGTCCGGGGGGAGTGAGCGGCTCCGTAGGTGGGGGTCACTCCACCACACAAAGGGGTTGAAAGTGGGGCAAGACTGGTTGCAAGGCCTATTTTCAGTCAAATTAACTCTTCCCTTCCCCGTTTTCCTTCCCCTCCCTCGCGGAGATAGAATTTAAACTGCAAAGCACATCTGTCATCGCTCACATAGTTACAGGATGATTAATACAGCTGGAGAAATGGTTCTATCAGTTCCTTAATCGTTCTGCAAAACCACAATGTTTGTTGCAACTGGAATGAGAAATAGGCAAAGCAGCCATGCAAGCACCAGAACACGTATCAAGATTCAGTTTGCTCATCATGAAGATTAGTAATAAACTTCTGAACAGATGAGCAGAATTCCTTATATGGCATTAAACTGAAGAAAATCTCTCCTATGATGAGGTTAGCTTAAATTTATACAATGGAAAATGTTTTTTTTGTTGTTTTTGTTTTTAACATTTTGGCTAATACTGGGGCCAAAAACCCAGGATTGCTTAGTCTCTACTGCTTCACTTGACCACTTCTTAATGAATAAACCTCTCTCTTACCTTTGTGAAACCTCAGTAACAAACAACTGAATGACTTTAAAATGATTACAGACATGAAGAAAATGACAGTTTGCAACGTGAAATCCCACCAAAGATTTACTAGCCAGCAGCTTGTTTCAGCAAAGTTACCAGTAACCATATTAGTGTAGAAGCTACCGGTAAAATTACACCCTACTTACCATGTAAACAGATGCGTCACAATACACACACTTTTTCCTAGTATCACAAAAACTCCAGAATTACTCACTCAATAAGATCCAATAGCATTTTTTGTAAGCATGCGTTGTAAATGTGAATTTTCATGTGGAGTTATAAAAAGTCATGCCGCTACAGAGGGACTTCAGTAAGAATCCTCTAAAGGTCAAAAATCACAGGCTCAAGGGAGGAGGAGGAGGAGACCTTTTTTTTCATTGCATGTTCCCGGTGAGAAACTTTCATTAGAATGACTTAATGCACGCATGCTTCCAGTTCTTTAACCCTCTTTGCCAGACTGGAAAGCCTTTCCCCAGTACTCCTCATCAGACCTTCTCTCATCTCTGACAATACTGTTACAGTGACAGCCAAAAATGATGGATGCTAAACTTAAAAAAAAACTCCTCGTGATCCCACCAAAATCCCAGAAAACCAAATAGCTGCCTTTAATAGGCACGACAAGGACTTAACATTACTCAGCTTTTCCTTGACGGGACATTTACTGGTAAATGACATAAACTGCTCTGCAAACATCATGCACATTAGAGAGAACATATTGCATCTCTTATGGGATTAAAATGTGTGTAAAATAGATTTTTCCTTCCTTGAATTCAGAAAAAAAAATATGCACAATGTACTTCAGGAACTCATGTAAATGTGACCTTGACGGTACTCTTTGGTACTTTGGCTGCTTTGATTTTGGAGAGTCTGGGAGGGATTTGAGGGCAGAAGTTCAGCTCTGAGATTACTTTCAGTTTGCTATGCAGATTCTGTATTCTCCACATTTTGCCCTCCAGCAGCAAGAGATCAATTAATGCAGCTTGCTTGTTTGTAATAATCTGTCTCCATTTCAAAAAGCAAACATTTTTCTTATGAAATAGAGACCTTACATTAATACAAGCGCCGGCATTGCAATGCACCATGAAAGCGAGTCGCGTTTTTGATTTCAGAAGAGGACTTTAAAGGAGCAAACGCACCTTTCATCGCACAGCGAGGGGAATGGGATGGATGACTGTGAAAAATCACTGCTAACCTGTGAAACAAAAAGGCATGGCAGGACACAGATGATGAAATTACTCTATGCAAAGATGGAATGCGTATCGTGAACGATGTTTCAGTTGGGGCAAAAAAAAAAAAAAAAAGAAAAAATGACCCTCAGCTCTGTGAAATTAGGAGGATTTTCAGCAGCTCAGTGTTAAAACTGCTGTCACAGAATCCTGGAAAGCGGTTTATTACCGTGGCAACACAGCTGTCTGGCCCCAAATGGTCCAATTGGGCTGCGAGAGTCAAGAAAGCGTGACACCATCTTCATCATCCGGCAAGACAAAGATTAGCTCTCTTTATTGAGTTATAAGAAAAGATTTCATACTATATTTTGCGCCATGAAGCAGAACTAACGCTGCAACTTTTAATGGATTTCTGTGCTTATCAGTTTGCCAGATGAAGGGATTAATTATGTGGTCTTATGAGATGTCAGAAAACTGTGCTCATTTCAGTTCCCTACAGCTCCCGAAGACCATTTTCTTGTACCCAAAATCTAAAAATACTCGATTTACAGTGATGTACAAAAAGTAGGAAACAGTAAATCCAAGTTAAGAGACAATCAGTAATAAAAGCCATTTAAATATCCCATAGACAGAATAAAAAAACAATCGATTATTCCATTATGTAGTTGCAAAACAAATAGCCTATGTGCATTTTAAAGCAGCCACTTATAAACTGCACTGTGAATCAATCTTCATTTAACAAGCCAATCAGTGTATTGCGGTTATTTCTTTTATACACAATGAAAAAAGTAGTACAAAGGGCCTGTGATGTGCCCCAGGCAACAGTGTAGCATAGATTTTAATTATGTACCGCGTCAGTTGTGCCCATCAAAGTCTAGACAGACATCAGACAATATCTATATACCAAATGTTTGATATGATATACTATATGCAGGTTTATTGTTAGATCTCCAGTAGAGTCGCAGCCCTCAAGTACAAGAAAGATCCTGATGAATATTCAAGCTTCCCACAACAGCAGAGCCAAATCACTCTGCTGAGATTGTTGCTTTGAAGTCTCGAAGAATGCTGAGTGGGAAGAAAAACGCCATTCATAAGGAGTGAAAAGGCTGTCACAGCAAGATTCTCCCTCCTTCCCCTCCCTCTGTCTGTCATGCCGTCTCAGTCTCTCACTCACTCTGTCTCACTGTGTCTTTCTCCATGATGTGACACTGAAACACGATCACGTCTGTTGCATCATATTCTCTGCCAACGTTCATGCTGCTGGTCAGCATTGCTTCTGGGAAAATGCAGGAGTGCAATCAGTTTTATATAATCGGTGCAAATCACTCAGTTCACCGGGCTTTCAGCAGCTCATCTTAAATTTCAAGCTGAAATAAGAAAGTATAATGCACTAAAGTTTGTTTTCAGGGTGTGACCTATTAAATACAAAACAGATTGTAAACTCAATTCTCCGTGTTCCAGACAAGAAGAGCAGAACATGATGTAACCACATATTTGAATTTATAGCACTGAAACATGCATAGAGATGCAACAACATGCAGGTAACAATTAAGACTGTTGCAAACATACAGTTTCTGTGAGGTAATTATCTGTGCCAGGCTGTAAATGTCAAAACTTTTGTGATACTCGTAAACGCTTCACTTCACACTGTTTCCAGCCAGTCAAGGCCCGAAACTAAAAGATGACATTCACAGCACTTATTTAGCATATACACTTAATATGTATATAGCACATGCAGGCATGCCGTAGGAATAATTTTATATCACACTAACATAATATACGATCACAATATGTAAAGCTTTGTCAAATTCAATAAAGAAAACAATGGTAGGTCTGTTTTTGGTTAATCCTTGAATTAAAATGGAAATAAAAATTAACCTACTTCAGTGGGTTGATTTTAAAATCTTATAAGTAAAAAAAAACACCAAAACTTGTTCACCATATAATTTGCTTGACAGCCTAAAATCGGAGGTTTTAAATGTGATATAGAATAATAATAATAATCTCTGTCATTTTTCCCACACCCACTGTTCACGTCATTAGGTGTCTGTGCAGACTGACAAAACCTAATGTTACCCAGTTCTGCCCAAAAGTCTGCTTTTATGATGCACATAATGATCAGTTTTTGTTGAAATTGTCACTGAGTATAGTAAAACTCCACCTTGAATATACATATTTTTGACTATGTCACCAAAAAAATGAACATAATATGCTATATAAGGCTACATGTTATGGCAGGGCTGTTACTTTAAATTGTATTAGGAGCTTACAAAGACCACTACAGCTCACCATTTAGGTCGAAGGTCCTGCTCCTACTTAACCAAGCTTCTGCCCTGAAAACACTCCTTCCGTTCAGACTGATTCCCACCACTCAGGACTAAGCACTGTTGCTGAAGCCTGTATGTGAAGATGGATGCAGCAAGTGGTGATGTTATCTACTGGTTTGCATTGGAGCTGAGTTAGAGGATAAAACTAAGGGTTAATCAGGGTTTTTTTCCGGTTCGAGCCAAATATGGGAAGCGGGATGGAGCAGAGTGTGTGAGTGACACTTGAAACCTGGCAGGAGCACATAGCTAACATATTATTGCTATGTTAGCTAGCAAGCAAAGTACGTTGCACACATTCTACTTAATGCTAAAATAGTTTTTGAGTGCAATAACATTAGAAACTATCAAGAGTGTAAACATACATAACTACCCCCCCAAAAATGGAGATCACTATCCCTTGAGGGTCTGTTAGTACAATTAACAAGCCATAGCTACAGCAAAACTGTCTGTTGGAATGCATGATCTTCCATGTGCATGCAACTCCAGTTCACCTGTCAATGATCACTCACTCATTATCAGTAATTCCAGATCAGGCATGTTGATCAGGCCAGGTAAACATCCAAACATATCTCTCTTTGAGGCATAATATCTACCAAATTATGGCATTATTTTCAGAATGACAACCACAATGATGATAAAAAAGGAAGAGATGTAACTAATGAAACCATAATGAGTCATGGGAAAAACTTTTTTAACGAGAATTTCATGTGAGAAACCTTTTTGAATGGGAATATGTTGGAGCTGGATATTTTTTGGAGCCAACACCGAGAGGCCCTCAGCGGTATTACACTTTGATGTTCTTTTGCATTGGCTTTGTGGTTGCTAGTCAACTCATCATTGATTTATTACAATCCGCAGGGTAAGTTGGCACATCGACCATATAATAATTAAAACATCTGTGGCAGAATTTTACTGCATAGGATTTCTGTGGACATGTTCCCAACAGTAACTTTAAAGGTCTATAGTTCACAACACTGTGTTGTTTTGTTGTGTAAAAACAATGCTACAGAACATTTCACTACAAGCATGCATTTTCTACATTATTCTATTCTGTTCTATTGCAATGAAGAGATTTTTTTTCTTTTTTTTTAAATTCTAAACCTGCCACTGAACAACTACAGCTGTGATTCAACATAGCAATATGTAAGCTGAAAGTTCAGGTTAGCTCAAAGAACCTGATCAGATTTCCTCATAAGATTAATTATCTTTTTTTTTTTTCCTTCTACCTACTACTGCAGCCTCTTCATGAGAACCTTATCAAATCACTTCAGGCAAAAATGTTGTAATCTCCTTATATTGAATACTAACACTGAAGCCGACTGAGAGGCTGCGACTGAAACAATGCACAAGGCTCTTTCCTCGGACCAACTGGACTCCGCACCTGAAACGCACCTGTGGCTCAGATTTCAACCACGGCTGCAGCAGTTGCACAACAGCCCCACTACCTTACAGATGCATTCCATGTAAAGAGGTGTCCGTCTGGCGCTGAAGGTGTCATTAAGGAAGCGATTTTCCATGGCAGAGGCAACAACATGGGGCAGCCAAGAACAGCAGAATGAAAGCCTTCCTCTCTCCCTCTGTTTCTCTGTCTCTTTACCACTGAAGGTCACTGTGCCAAGCCTTGCTGGATCTCTGCAGCCTTCTTGTTTTTGTCAGCAGACCTGGCTGCCTGTGAGTCAGTTAATTCTGTTCTCATTCATTTTCTGGCTACTTGATCACTTTACCTTGGCATCTTGCATAAAAGTGTGTACTCACATTACAGACCAACCAAAAGCAACATTTTGCCTCAATAACACTCTGCAGTAGTGTGTAAACCTAGAAATAATGGTTCCAGCCTGTAATAAACAAAACAAGAAAGCAACATTTCACAGCTTTTACAAATCCCACTAATGAACAGACGCCTGCATAAACTCACCAACACCTATAGTATGTTGTGTACATAAACAGCAGTATCCAACTCCCTATACAAATAAACTGCATTCTCATTTCTGTTTTGAAAGAAACGTATTTTAAAGCAGGACGATGACGCAGTAGGAAGGGCTTCCAGGTTGAAAAAGCTACAATAAGTAAGTTAGGAAGTTGGAAGGTGGAGGCATAAGTTGGCAACCAGACTCTCACACAGGAGACCAGGGTTCATGAACTGAGTGGAACTGTTTTTCTGAAACTTGTTTACTTTCCTTTTTCACTGCTGTTTGCTTAAATTTAGGAACCACGATACTAGGAAAGTATGACGCTAAAATTCACACTTTCAAGGCATTAATTACATGTTAGGAGATTGGTTAAGTTTAGGCACCAAATCTACTCATATCATAAATCAACACTATGACATTTTCATTTTCTGAGTTACTAGAGTGATAACTTCTGTCATATCCAATATAAAATAGGGTACAAGTAACCTCAAAACAATAAAATAAATGGAAAAGATGACAAAATAATTTGGAAATGTATACATCACAAACTACAACTATTTGGAAGAAAAAAAATGAGTTCATTTACATAGGAAATTATTTTTTACAATTATGGTTGGTTGCATCTTGTGTCTTTACACTGACTTTGTTTTAGGAACAGAATGCTAATATTGTTTTACATGATCTACCTAAAGTATTTAAGGACAAAAAAGTCTGGACCACAATGCAGACAAGTTGTTTTCATACAGTTCTAACAACTAGGTGAATCAGACTTTTCTTCCAAATAAGGATTATACTTAGTTTCTCAGAAAAAAGTAACAGGTGGTCTTAGCATGGTCTTTGTGCTGCAGGAATTGGAAAACTGAGGCTCTTCTTGCCAAGTCATCCAGGAGCTTTTAATGAAGGGATTGTTGCTGTGTGTCTGCCGGGCTGCGTCGGGCGGACGCTGCAAGCCAAAGGGTCTAATTAAGGGGTTCCTCTGACGGTCAGACAAAGCAGACAGCAGGGGTCAAGACGCTGGCCCACAAACTGGCTGTGACCCTCACACCTGCCTGGTTGCATTACACTGCAGCATGTCTGCGCTCAGCGGACACGCTCACACCGACACGTCACTACGGGACTGAAACCCAACCACACACACTGACACAGAAACCCTGAGAAAGGTGAAACTACTGGACTTATAGGCAGGCAATCATGTTTGGATGTGTGATGGGGTTTTATTAAAAAGAAAAGTGGTATTGGTAGTACAAGGTCAGCCACTTGGGTGACTGTGGTGTAAAATTTAGAAAGTCCTCCTTTGCACAGAATGCCTTATCTATAAAAGGTTGTACCAACTGGAATATTTTACCTACAGCTATCAGGGAAAGCTCCGCCTTTGTCAGTTTTAAGAGGCGGCATGAGGCATAGCTGATTAACAATCAAACGTGTGAATATTGAGAAATGCAGGCACTTTAAAATCAGGCACTTTAACTACGTGCACTTCAGGACAGGCTATGCCTCGAAAGGGCTTTTCTGAAAAAATATCACTTTAGTGTAGGTGTAACCCAGCCAGTATTAACGTATTTTTGTCTTGGTTTTACTATATTGTTTTTTGTACATCTGTATCCCTGTCTGTTTTTCTTTTATATGTGGGACAACAATGTAGCAAAGACCGTAAAATTTATGTTCATGTGCCAGTGCAGGGAAGAATAATCCTATATTAACCCCCCTCTTGTCCTCATTTACAGGCACCAAAAAATATAGCTTCCCTGTCTGAAGAAAATCCCAATATTTCTGGAAATTTGCAAAACCTTCATGAAGAAAATTCCAACAATTCCTTAAAGTTTCCCTTGAAAGTTTTATTTTTTAAAAAATCCCCCAAATTTGGCAAGAAAATCCTTGTAAATATTTTCATAAAACAGTAAAAATATTCCAAAAAAATCCTAAAAATATCTGAAGTGATTACATATATATCAGTAAAACTTCTAATATTTTCTTTAAGAACATCCACAAAAAAAAAAAAAAAAAATCAACCAAAATCCAGTGATTATTGCTGCGAATTTCACTGGATTTCGGTTGTTCTTAACATTTTTAACATTTCTTTTTTTCCACCAAAAAATGGTCAAAGATTTCCCAAAAATGTTGAAAATGTGGACATCAGAAGTTTCACTGTGAAAATATTTTTTTTCTTTCACATTTTCAAACATTAAAACGGGTCAATTTTGACCCACAGGACAACACAAGGGTTAAAGCCTGTAGATAAATCTGAAGCATCACAAGTGCTGACTTTCAAAGTAAATTTTGTTTCTCCCTCAGAGCATGTTCATAGAAATATTTTTTTTTAACTTCTTGGTACAACACAGAGAACCTAGATGTTAACTGTAGTAAGTGAGGCCTGGCAGGCTGCTCTGGGCCCCATATGTGAGTGTGTCAAAAGTTCATGCTCTCCTTCCAGTGTTCACCCTGCAAAAACAAAAATATTGCCTAGTGTGAGCTACAGCCCTACAACTAACAAGACTGATTGCTACAGAGTGGCTCCACCTGTCTCTCACTCCAATTAGTCGGGCTAGCTTCTGAAGTGAGAGGGACTGCAGGAAGGTCAAAGACACGGAAAAATGCCAGAAAATTGTGGAATGTATGTCCACTTGTGTGGGGTGAACGGAGGATGAGTGGGCGCAACGGTTTAAAACGTTTTCAATTGAAGAGTCGGAAGAACATTTTAGACCAAATAAATGGACAAAACAAGATGTCACAGGTGTAGTTTAGACTTTTCAAACAGACATGAAGTCAACCAGTCAAAGCATTTGCCTCCTCCAAGGTTCACGGGAGGCTGTAATGATGGGAAAACGGTGTATTTCTCATATCACATGCTCTTCAACAAGCACTGATTGTATGTATGCACTGAGCGCGTGCAGGACTGTCATACCAAAGCTGCAGGGAATGTTTAATGAAGAGAGCAGCTTGAACAACATAGAACGCATTAAATCTGTCACAAGAAGTACAAACGGCAGAGTTTGAATCCAAAGGGGACACATTAGGAAATAAATGAGGATGTGGCCGAATAATACACGGGCTGGACACTAAACAGACAACTTTTCATTCTTTTATCTTTGTGACAAGTTATCAAATATAAATCGAGTCTATCAGTAGGTGAGAATGTGTATAGTTTAAGTTTAAAAATGACATTATCTGATAAATTATCAGATTGTATGCACTGATCACTGCATTTCAGATAAAATAAGACAGTAGAATGCTTCAAATAAAGTAAAAATCAAGATACAATCCAGAGAAAACACATTAGAGATGCTCAGAGTAGAGCTTTCTTGAAAAAAAATCGAGTATAGATGTGCTTTTTTCTTATTTTTAAACCTAAAATAACTGAGTTCCTCTCATCTGAGCAAGACAACAACAACCCTGTATAAAGACTAAACAATTAGGACAATTAGCTCCTGTACTGACGGTTTATCTGGATAAATAGAAAGCCTGCATGTTACTTATGACGCCATTTGCACACTGGATCCTTTTTAACATGCTCCCTGTGCCTGTTCTGTAGCAACGCATGAAGGAATGGAAGCAGCCCAACCCTTGGAGCAGCTACTGGACTACATTTCTCTGCGGACTAGTTGACACAGACAGGTGGGGTTTAAGTGGCAAATTAACTGCCCGCAGATGCCCTGAGAAAAGACTCTGTTCATTAAGCCAGACACTCCCAAGCCATTGTGATTAATGGTGTTTGGACAAATCTTTAAGTTTTACTGCTTTATAATTCAGAGGGAATTAATAGAAGTGGGCCGCTCCACTGCCTCTGGTCAAACTACCTGCTCTGTGTTGTTGGAGTGTGATTGAAAGGGAGTGCAGGGTGAGAGCTGCAGGGAGGGAGGGAGTCTTCTGTGCATATTTTCCATGTGCACCCACACCCCTCCCTTGGCCGTAGCGCTGAAAGCTCTTTTGTGTGTTTGTGAGTGGTGTGAAGGCTACAGTGATACAGAATACACCACAGTAGCTTAACTGCCTGGTCACTAGCGAAAGTTTGACAGCAGTTTGGAAGTTTCTAGGAGGATTTCATGCAAATTGAGATGAGGCTATGAAGTAAGGGAATGTAAACGTATCCATCTAAATGTTTCAGTCTTGTTGAAAAAAGCTGAGAAACCACATGATGATCCACCTCAATTAAGGTGAAAATGCCCCAAGATAAGCCCTCATTCATGCAGCAATTAAAGCCAATGGGACAGAGAGAGGGAGATGAAAAGACACCATCACCATAATAGCCCCCTTAGCACATGACTGCCACTTATTAAATTAAGTAAGTGCCTAAATGAGTAAATGAAATGAGGTGTTAGTTTTCTGGACACACAGTAGCTGATATGTGTGAATCTCACAGCTGCAGTCACTTAGCAAAAAGCGATTTCCAGTCTGGAGCAAATCAAGCACAGTGACCTTTTAGCTGAAGTGGATTTATGCTTTTTTTCCATCTGGGATGTTTCAGTAATGCCACAATGAGGTGAAAGAAATCGGAAATTTTATGCTGCTTTTAGAACTCTAGTGTTATTTTATTTTGATATGAATCATTCAAACCATACACACACTTAAGTACTCTTTGGTAAAACAGAATGAAGGAGTAACATCATTTCTGCACTGAGAATTTAACAGAAAAAACAGTATGCACATTTTATTTGCAACATTTGTGGGGAAAGGCTAAAGTCACTACAAAGTTCTGCAATGTATGCACCAAGGAGGACACACATTGTGCAGATGTACACTTCAAACAGTGTAAATCATGACTTGCGTGGTTACACATCACCCTAAAGATGTACTTACCTGCAAGTCACACAATGAGCTCCTCTGCACTTCAGAAAAGTATTCATTTTGCATTGCTATCTTAAAGTAACCACAGCCAATACATGCCACTGTAGACATTGTGATTCATCCTAGTAAGAAAAACACAAGTGTGATGGATAAATGAGGCTCTGTTCTATTCAAGTGTCCCACTGCTTAGACAGTACAACAGTGAGCCAGCAGGCACAGAACGGTGAAACTGAAGCAGATAAATGTGATCTGCGGTTTCAAAATGTCTAATTATAAAGAAAAAAGAAATGCCAGTTTCTCTTTCTGCCTGCATGGAGTTTCCATTATCAAATCTTTGGGCCTCTCAGGTTCTGTAATGCTCTGTGGATGTGGACACAAGCAGAACCGACTGCAACTATCAGTTCAATATTGATTGATCAGCTACTTATATAGGAGATCTATAAAATACCTTGTTTTTTCTAGTCACCTGTTTATAGCTTGCAACCACAAACTACTGTATTTTTTCTTGCCAATACAAAGCCTCAAATCCATTAACTGATTATCAGTGTAAATTTTCTGTTGAAAGACTTGGCTAACCGATTAACTGACTGGTTTGAGAGACCACAATGGTCGGTGCAACTGTGTCCTCCTTTTCAAAATCTACTATATAATTGCTCTTGCACAAAAGAAACATTATCTGCAGACAGTTACGAGTCAGGAATCAATGAAACAACACTTTTTCTAAGCTGTATAATCTCAATGTACAATGCAACGGTGCACATCTTGAGGTCAGAAGGACAGACAAGGGTAAACCATGAATGAATGAAGGAGAGTTGACACCAAATTATAAGCTGATGCCTCATCCATTTGAACAAAAGTTGCTCAGAAATGTTTCCAAACTTCCACCAGGACATACCCACATGTTCTGTACACTTCCACAAATTTGATCCTGTAGAGCAGGGGTCGGCAAGTAGATGTGGCTTCGGGACAAAATGTTTGTAAACAATTGAACAGCGGGCCAACCTGCGGGGGGGTGCGCTCCGATTCCGCGAGCGGGGGGGCGATACCGCGAGCAGCGGAGCTTCTACAGCTGATCGCTGCTGCTTGGGACACACGTCTCAATTCTGATCACAGATGTATTAAAAGTGACTCCCAAGACACACACACGTTTTGCACACACTGTTGCTCAGTGAAATCTGGCTGGTACAACCGTGTCCGACCAGTAGCGCAAACGCGGAAATGCCCGGCAGCAGCCGACGACGCGAGTTTCGTGTTGCGGTGACGGACTGGTTTGGCTCCGTGCCAAATCAAATTTTCAAAATCATCTGGCAGGCCAGATATTATTCCTGACGGGCCAGTTTTGGCCCACGGGCCGCCAGTTGCCGACCACTGCTGTAGAGCATCATGCACATTACTGTCATTGTCAGCTCACCGCATGTGCAACACTGCTGGTCGAACCCTTCAGTTACAGTGCCTTAAGAGACAAACACCTCACTGACTGATAAATCTCACAAAGTCCTCTACGCTATTCCACTTCATCACTCTTGACATTTCCATCCACATTTCATCGTTCATTCAATGAGAAATACAGATGGGCTTAAATCAACACAGATGTTTCTGTTGTTCCTGTCAATATGAGTAGTCTCTTTTTCATGATTTTCTTCGGATCAGAGCTCAACAGAGTGAATCCTGTCCGGCAGAGATACGTTTACAGATGCCAACAAAGACATGTACTGTGCCCAAGATTCCACATTCAGCTGTTACTCTGCTCGTCTTAGAGATACTTCTGTATCACACCTTCCAGCTGCTTGAAAAACACATGTGGCTCATTTCTGTGTTGGTTTTTCAGTAATTTGATTCATTTTGTGTCTCAAATAGGCCATCTTGTTAGCTAGCTACCTTAGAAAAGGTGAGCTAACCAACCTCTGTCCTGTGTTTAAAGCTGAACTGGGCTAATTCAGCGTTCCACATTTTTTGCATTTTTTTGAACTTGCGATGGAGAATTCGAAAGAAAAATTTATCAAACTTATTTTTCAACCTCATGTAAATAGTCTTCTTTAAAAAAAATCTGTGTATATAATGTTCTCTGCGTTTTTGCACTGTGTGTTCAATTTATTCTGTACTGTCCTTAAACTATTTTTCTCTCATTTGGAACGACTTTAACAGTGAAATTTCCCCATTGTGGGATCAATAAAGTTTATCTTATCTTAAAATGCAGCTTGATCAGAGATTCAAGTGTGCTAGCGATTTAAGCATGTAGCAGCTATGGAGGCATGTTAGCTCATTTTTTTTAGCTTTAAACCTGCAGATTTTTCCATTTTTAAACCGGAACTGAGGCGATCAGTTGCGTTTGTTGCAGCTTTAATCCTCCGTTTTTGGTGGCCATCTTTGATTGTTCCATCACAGTGATCTTGACTTTTTGACTCTTGCTCTCATTTTGTTGGTCAACAGCATTTTAGTAAGAAAATCTTCTGCTCTTTTTGTCCAAACACACCTTCTGACTGCTTTAAAAACACATATGGTTAACTTCTGTGTTGGTTTTGCTTTGAAAAATGATCAATTCTTCAGTAATTTGATTCACTTTGTCTTTGGCTTCAATAAACCTCAATGCAAAAGACACAGAAACAGTGTGAATTGCACCGCTGTTGTTCAGATGTGTCATATATACAGAGAGAAAATGAACGATCAGTATGTACATTACAGCACAATGTAACAGTGTAATTCAGCTGCACATGAATGCACATACGAGTCAGTATTCAGGAGTTAATTCTGGAGTAATGCGAGATCAAGTGAAGGTCAAGTCGAGAGTGTAACTCGAGTGTAAAATCAAATCCTCAACCCATGCACTTAGCGCACAGCAGCAATGAAGACAAATTGTAGTGTGAACGACTGCGCAAGGCAATCAGTCAATAAAACAATCACCGAACCTCCGCTTCCTTTTATTTCTTATTCTACAGTAATTCCACTTGTTGCATCTCCTCCTTCCTCTCAAGGGGCTGCCCATGTTAATCCCTCAGCTCGAACAAAAGCAGATGAGACGTCCCTGTTTTCCTCCAGGAAGGTTCCAGTGAGTGTTAAACCATCTGCTAATGCGGCTGATGGGAAACCCAGGGGCCCAGCAGTCTTGGCAGGGAAATCCTGTCTCTGGTTGGCTGCCTGACCCAGAGCTCATTTGTCAATCAGGCGCTTTTCCCCTTAATTAGGAGAAACAGTCCAACAGCTTTGGTTGAGCCTCCATAGAAACATTTATTTCAGTGGGAAAAGTGAGTTGGTTTACAATTCTCTGCCTCTTTGTCTGCATTCCCACTAATTTATCCGTAATACACACACGGTGGAAACATGGACACCTGTTTTCTGGCTTAATGATGAATTGGTCTCAGCGGCTTTCAGAGAAATGTTAACAAAAATTACAGTAAACCTTTTGATGTTGGACTGCATTTTTAAACTGCACAAAAGCACCGTGAGACACTTCACAGTCCTGTTCTGCAGATGAAAATAAATGTGTCTATCGCAGAATATTTATTATTTTATGCACAACATTCGTTTTAGCGGTAAAAGACCACAGAGACACAAAAAACGTCCTCTAATATGAGGCCGACATGACGTGAAATATTCACATCTGCAGTATGGGAGCAACAAAAGACAAGCTTGATGTTTGTGATGGACTGTCTGTGGGGGAGGGAGTGCCACATCAGATACACAATAGTTTGTCTGAATAATCCGCATCTGTGTAAAATCATGGGGAACTTTGGATGTATTTCATGTGTGGTGGTGTGGGAAGAATCATGGGTCTCAGTCATAAGTTCCTTTAAAGTTTCAGACAAGTGAAAATGTCACACAGCGGCCTTTCATCAGTCTGTGGGAATTAGAAAATTATTGTGTTTTTACTGAAAACATAGACAAAAAAACCATGCACATCTTTGTCAAGCTTATTTGTTTGATTCTGAGTTGGATTTCTGTATGAATGTGTTACCTCACTATGCACATATCGCACACAAGAACACACTAATCCTTTCCATATTCACACACAAACACTATTAAGTAAGGCTAAAATACTTGGTGGACTAAAAGGTTGATTGGTTAAAAATGAGTAACTGCATCTTCACAGTGTTTAACAGAATGGAAGACTGGAACTGGTAATTAATCCTAACTTTTACCTTCTTAAATGGCTCTTGTATTCAGTGGAAACTGCTTATTCTCCATGTAGAAGTCCGTCTTCATATATTAAAAACAAGAAAACAAAACAAACTACTTATTAAATTTTGAAGGATGACATTTGCTGCAGCACTCCTGGAGATATCCAATATAAGTGGAATGACTCTGGGCTCACATAATTTAAAGTGGGATTTAGTTTAATGCCAGCAAATCCCAAACTATCTAGTTTTAACCACTAATTACTACATGTGTGCACATGCTATTCACCAGCTGAGCTGTGAGAAAGTCTATTGCTGTTCTCTTTCCATCAACAATAGGTCATTTAGTGGCATCCAGACATATACTTTTAGGCCTTCTAGTCTATGTAAATCTCTCTCCCTGGAGATGTGAGCGCATTAGATACGGAGCTATCAGTAGCCTTTCCCCCTGACGTTGTTGTTTGCTCTCTTCCAATGATAGCACAATGAAAACACAGGAAGCAGCTCTGGAGAGCTTTGGGCCTGCGATCGATGCCTCCGTGTCCAACTATGAGCTAGGTGATGTCTTAACATCTGCCCTCCTCACTACCCAACTCGCTCCTTCCCTCCGATAGCCTGTCAAGTCTCCCTCCACCGCTAATGCATCTGAATGCGGTGTCATCCCGGGCCGCCTCACAGCAGTCGATAAATACTGGAAATGCTACCCATCTCTGAAACATCACTCCTTCACTTACTGTAAGTGCACATCAGTGAGGGCACCATCCCCACGCTGCTGACAAGGAGGAAGACAACACCAGGCAGCCCCAGCTATGACCGAGCATCATCAGACGCAACCACAGACACAGATTTCACTGCTAAAATTGCAGAGTACAGACTCTGTGTCTGAAGTGAATTCTAGCTTGTAACATGTGAGCTGGCGTTTCACATCATTCCAGGAGGAATGAATAGGCCATGAAGAGCAGACTTATGGATGGTGTGTGATAATATGCAGTTACTTTATATTCTGTGACATATTTTTGGCTTTAAAGTGTTCTTTATGACTTCTGAGTGATTGAATAATCCATCAGAACTGTCCATGTGCAAGGAAAACTGATTTTAAATAAGAGACAATTCAGAAAACATCAACTGAGGAGTTTGAGTAAGGGGATTATGAGATCAGATCAGATCAGATCAGATGACTTAATTTAACACATGACAAGACATGTTGAGATGAGATGAGATATAAGACATGTTAAGCTACGATGAGATGAGATATAAAATAAGACATGTTGAGATGAGATGAGATGAGATGAGATGAGATGAGATGAGATGAGAGTTTTGGAATGCATGAATGAATCCTAATGATTCTGACGAAGAGATGAATACAAAGAAATTAAGTTTGTAAATATTGGTATCCATGTGTATATACTGGGCATGTGCAAAAACTTGTAAAGCAACAACACACTGAAGTACAGAAATGTGAACATTTACTTGGGGTGATTCAGTCTTACTGATTCAGTCTTACTGTTGACTGACTGCTACTACTAAACTACTTTTACCTCTGTCTTCGTTTTTATCTGTGATAAACACTGTAAGCCAAGACCCACCACTTCTTTCCCTCACAACAGGAGGCTGCAGCCAGCACACACTAGTAAAACCCCCTCTGACTTCATGGAAAAGTGTTGATTCTCTGCAAATAATTGTATTTGGTTGTTTTCTGCTCTCTTGACTCTGGCTGTTGGCTGTGAAGACTGGAAACTTGTTGGAAGGAGTATCTCATTAGACTGTTTCCATCTTCTGCTCTCTGTACGTTTCACAACATGTGCATGCACATTGTCTCAGTTATTGTGATCACGGCTTTATTATTTATGCTGCACTAGGCTTAAACTGCAGGAAACTATTATTCACATGAAGGTGTATGCAACATCAGCTGGCAGAAACTAAAATGTGGAGAGTGTGAAGTCGATTTAAAAGCCAAGTCACTCATACTGGAGCTCCACAGAGAAGGTATTATTGTTGGTGTAGATTCTGTACATAGTGCTCTCTTTAAGCTTAAGGGGGAAAAAAAAATAAAACTACACCCAATGCATTAAAATCCACTGGACGAAAAATATAGCTAACATATTCCTCCCTTCAAACTGAACCTCTGAGAACATTTCTTTTGCCCATTTAATGCCAGAAAACCAGCATGTGGCAAAAATGTGCATCTGTTCAAAGTGAACGTTTTTTTAACTGCGGCTTGAGCCGTCACATTCTGCAAGGATTATAGCACGCTGTACACACAAACAAATGAATCTGAATGAGTGCACTGATGGAAATTACAACCGTTTCCTTCTGCCTCTGCTACTACGCACTATAAAATTCTCATGAGAGGTTTCACTTTTTCCTTTCTTTCCCAACAAAACAACCTCTTATTATACCCCATTTGAAACCCTGGAATAAAGCACAGCTTCTCAGCGTGTCTAAATTTGTTCTGATTACATTTCTACTCATTTGTTTGCTCTTCTCTGATCTAACTTCCACAGACAGGCACAACAAAAGTGCATTTCCCCGATAATATTTTGAGTCGACTGCAGCCTCCACAGTCCGAGTAATTAATGGCGCCATGGGTTCTGTGAGAGTGGGACCAGCTGCGTGTTATGTCTTGTCACCAGTCCCACTCCGTTTGACACCTTCGGCCACATCCCTCTCTTCCGATGCCAAGAATACTGGTGGAGTACTGGTCTGAGGACTCTTTGTGCCCACCCTCGGAGAACAAACACGATTAAGACTCGACAACGTGCCCCTCTGCCCATCCCCAGAGTGCAGCCAGTGCCAGCGTCTGTAACTGGAGAACGGAGAGCAAAACAGCTGCTCCCAGTCTATCCTGCATCTGCCACAACTGTGATTTCATGGAACAAAGCGAGAATGCAACCACACGTTTCGACTGTCTGTTCAGTCACACTCCAGCCATTGTACCCGTCTCTGTCGATCTTTTCTTCTCCTGTCACACTGATGCACTCCAAAGAGCATGGCATGAGTATTTATCCAACACTTTAAATCAATCATCAGTCATTGCTCTGCTTGACTTTTTTAATCCCCACACACTTACCTTCGTATATATAGCTTCACCGTACTGGGAAACCTGGAATCCTTCACCCTGCCTTCATATATTTACCCTGTAAAGCAGTGATGCACCCAGTTGGTCACCAAGCACACCGACTAATTTCTTACTATTGATTGATGGGGATTTTTAGTTGCATCGACCTTTTTAACTGTGCCTACTTCTTAACTCTTATCAGGGATTGTTTTATTTTTCTCTTACAAAATGAGAAATTCAGCTATTTATTACACTATTAATGCACATTCATAAATTTTGAGATTTCTCAACACAGATTTTTTTCCAAAAGTTCAAATAGATGCAGCAAAACTGCAGACTTTTTGCCCCTATTGTTGGTCAACCTGTGTTCAGGTTTGCATGGCCGGACTTATCTGGCTCATTTGTATTTCTTTCAATTAGTCATTTCTTGGGTGTTGCTAAGCCCAGGATGCAGCAACGGTGCCCCTAAAAAAAGTAATAGGGCGATTGCATTGGAACATTTGCACGTGAGGAGCCGATCACTGACATTAAACTGATTAATTCACTGAAAGAAACAAGCAAGCAGGTTTTATTGCCAAATCTTCAACATTTTTCAGTGTGTACGTTGCAGGTCGCAGGGTGTTGTTTCATGTGGTAAAGGACATTTTCAAACACAAAAAGCAGAAGGGGAGGAGAAATCCTCACAAAAGGCGTAGAACAGTTGGCAGTCAGACGAAGTTTTAATGGATCCAATAAAGCAACAGGAAAAACTACTGAGTTACCAGGTAAACAGTAACTGTTTTTTTTTTTTTAAAAACTTCTTTTAAGCTCCGCTCCCTCAATTTTTAACAACAACTGTTAAAGATTTGTATTCTTTATGATTTATAAAGTATTGTGACAAGATTATTTAGGTAAAGTTTGTGATTTTTTTTTTTACAACTGGAGAGACACTATTTTTGTTTTCAGCAACATAAAGGTTGTGACTGTATTTGCCCACAGTTTTTGGGTTCCAGCATTCATCCTGCCATACTATTTATTACGCCAGAAAGGAACTTAGTACGTCCAGCTACATTATATGGGACATAAAGTCACCTGGATGTCCTACTACATCCACTCGCTTTTTGCAAAATGGAAGTCAACATACTTTTCTGGCCATTCTAACCAACAATCCTCTGCACAGTGGATGATTACATGAATATAAACAAGCCTGAGCCTCAGCCAGAGCACAGACAGATGTTCCTAATTGCATACTTTTTATTTCTACTTCAAATCTCACCCAAGAGACTGAGATGAATGTAGGAGCAAGAAGCTGAAGGAGGCAAAATTATTTCAAAGTAGTATCTTCCAATCATATGCATACTGCATGCAACAGTTCATATTTTGCAAGGGCAGCTGCAGTATGTCCTAAAAGTAAAAAGTAAAAGTTACATCATATTAATTGCTACATAGAACTTCAAGGTCTTTCCTTTAACATCCAATGGTTGTTATTGCACAGTCCATTTGCTCCAAAAACAAGCAGCAAAAGTTTGACTTCTACAGCCATATACTGATCATTAGCCACATTTCAGTGTCTTTACAGTTGTTTCGCTGCCAATTACAGTTGAATTCCTTTCATTCCTACACAGAAACAAAGCTTATATAGCGCTGGTCTCCAGCAAATTACAGCCAAACATTTCCACCTGTCTCCCTCTAATTCTCATTCATAGATCCTTTAGCACTCTTTGACACTTTCTCAATGAGGTGTTGAGAGCAGCTCTTGACAGCGCACCTGAACGCCGCTACCTTCCAGGGCTTCATCGCTTTACTACACAAGACAGTAGAAGGTATTTGGGAGACTATTCTGTGTTTTGTCAGACATGAGCACATCGGGATTTATTTGCGTCTCGGGAAAGAAGTGACGTTTTTCAGCACCCACTTGCAGTAAAAACAGTTTTTAAAAACAGTGCGTGTTTGAGCGGAGGGCCTGCCATGTTCTTCATCACCAGGCTACTGGCCTTTTAACCAACTACAGCACTGGTACCGGGAAGCTAATGTGCATAAATGCTGTGTTCATTTCTGCAAACCTCAAAACCATGTGTTTAACCTCAAGTCTTCTCAGCCAATCAAAATGCACATACAGCTGCTTCAGGAGTCAACTTGGTGGTTTTGTTACATGTTGCTCATGAAAATACTGCATTTCTGTAGGTAAGAAAGCTAACATTTGATAATTATTACGAAAGTGAGGCTGGTGGGAAAGCCCTAAGTTTTGCAGAAATCTGACCTGATGATGACCTGATGATGACCTGATGACGGTGAACTGAGCTGTTTTACTCACAGAATCCTATTCACTTCTTCTGTGGAATGAGACAAACATGATTCTAATTCACCAACATACATGGGGTTTAAATTTACACTTATTTATAGAGCCTGAACTTTGGCTGGCTTCTTTATCTAATGCAGCTGACTCCCTCTAGCGCAGTTTAGTTCAATCAGGACAGCAGTGTGTTAGTCAGCAGCAGTTAAAGACTAACAACACACAGGCTATACATACAACTAGTTAATAACGCAGAAGCTTCTGGAACTGGCGTTTCAATTGGAAAACAAAACGGCAATTCGGCCTTCCTCGGCCCAACATAATGTCTCCGCTATGAGCCATTAAATGTGCCACAAATTGGCCTCGGCTTCTATTTGCTTCTATAGTTAGATGTGGTGAGGCATGCAGCCAGTGTGGCTGGTTGCCCAAAGGTACGGCAGAGTGTCAGTCCACCAGACAGCCTGTCTAGGAAGGATCAATACAGGATTATGGGCAAATCCCTCCCTTCAGACCAGGTTTTTAAGTGTGCACAATCCTCAAGTGTTAAAAGTTTTCCCTCATGTAGCCAGGTGATCCAAGAACTTTCCATCTTGGCTGTCAGACATGCAAATACACGAACCTTCTGCTTCTATCCATCACATTTTAACATTAAACTGGTGAGCAGAAACAAGAACACTGAAAGAAGCCTCCGCAATTTTGTGAAGATGTCTTTGGCTTTGGGTGTCTGTGTGTGTTCAGAGCCCATGCAGCGACGGCCATCACCAGGTGTGGCCGTGCAGGGAGTGGAAAAGAAAAATAGAGGAACAGAGGAAAGCTGGCTCTCTGCTTGACATCACAGTGGACGAGGTTGATTTTGCAAGCTAATATGAAAAGCTAAAGCAGATGATTGACAGAGAGAGGTGAACTGGGAGAGCATGTTCTGTGAGGCCTGGGAAAAACCCACGAGAGCAGCCAACAATAAACTACATGGTCTAGCAAAATGTTAGTAAATGAGAATGTAAACAGTAGTTCCTGGGTAATTTTGAATTGTTATTATATTACTAAATCACCTCCATTGTTTTCAATCTCAGCAGTTACAAATGAAGAAACAGAGAGGACTGTAATGAGGTGATGATGGTTGTATGAGCGACCAACAGAAATAACATATAGAAGAAAAACAATATAAGAATCATGTGCTTCAAAGTCTGACTATCCAATCGGGGGCAACAAACAACAGCTCATGAGTTAGCAGAACTTTTTCTATCAGAAAATCATTTTTTCTAACCACTCCCAAAGGCAAACTTCCACTGTCTGAAAGCATCCTTAGAAGGAATCGATCTTGAGCAGAGTCATGCCTGACTGGCTTGGTGGTTTTTAAAGGTTCACAAAACAAACATGAGCATTGTGCTCGGTCGAAGAATTTTGGCCGGAATCTCTTTGTTCAGCAAAGATAGAGTGACTTTTAAAACTTGCTGGCGAGAAAGCTTTTAATGTGGCTCTGGTTGCTGTTTTTTTTTCTTCATAAAATAACACAGCAAATGCAAACCTTACATGCAATAATACATACAGCATGTTGTCTGTCCCAACTCATGAAAACGAAGGAAGTAGAAAAGTGAGCGGACACAGAAGACAAATGATACACATAACACTGTTGTTTAACTGACAATTAAACATACAAAACCATCCACTCGGAGCGCCAAATTATTGTATTTACTCAGCTAATTCCGAGACCTTTTCTACTTTGAAAACAGCGCAGACAAACTATCTACAAGAAGCGAACACACATCTGCTTCATCTGTCAACACAACCAAACCAAGCCAATAACAAACCGTGAGCTCAGAGCGAGGTGGCAGGGAGGTCAGTCAACTGAGAGCATCTGAGCAGAAGGAGGGGAGAGAGAGAGAAAGAAAGAGTGTCTATTCGCGGATGCATGGATCTGCTCTCCAGGTCTACACTCGGGCTCCCCAGCCCCCTGGGAACCAAAGCCACAGCGGGCAACCTGAAACCCATGATGTCATCCTCAGAAAGCACCAGGCTACCAGGACTCAGTGAGAAAGTGTACGAAACCCAAAATCAACATCACACAATCGGTGGGGTTAATTGTATTTACAGTGGAGCAGCTGTGGTGGATTAAGGGCTTCACCAATAAAGTATGCTACATGTGTAAAGACATGCGAAAAGTCTCCAGTAGAGTTGTGTAAGAACCAAAGGTGTTTGGCAAATACTGTACATTTAAGCAAAAATTACACACTGAGCATATTCGGTTATTTTGGGCTGTTTGTTTTGGACTAAATCACCAATAACTATAATAGAGTAACCATGTTAAAAGGAGAAGGTGGTATGCTTTGGCTCATGAGCAGTTCCTTGTTTTTTCCTCACGTTTTCCCCTTTGCGTCACATTTTTAGAGGTTGAATTTTGCTTTTAAAGCCACAAACCTTTGCACAAAAAAAAAAAACTAACAGTTTCTTTTGGTATGTTTTTGCACTCTACAAACCTCTACTTTCTGTTTCTGAGGTTTACTGGGAGAATCCTGCTGCAATCATCTGATTTTATGAAATGCTTTCTTCATTATTGACAAGGAAACATGCATGCCTACTTCCCTTTTGCTTTATTTGCTGCCATAAGATATCTTTAAAACGCAAATGTCTTTTCAGTAATTGACAAAGCTCCTCAGTCTACAAAGTCTTTTGCTACCTTTGGCATGTTTCTGATGGATCTGTCATATCGCCTTCCTCATATGCACTTCCACCTCCATACTGCTCCTATCGATAGACATCCTCATCTCAGTCTAAATGGCAACTCCCAATCAACTCTGAGCCAAGCCCCTTTCAGCACAAAGATTAAATCAACAACATCTGCCAAAGAAACGTTACGTTGCTGCGTGTCCAGTTACTTCAAAACCTCTGCAATTGAGGCACTGTGTTAAAGATCCTCTATTTCACCACTTTTTAGCAAGTTAACGGGAATCAAACATATTCCCAAAATGTGCATTTCAAATTTCAACTCAAAACATTGCATAAATTGTTAATTCTATCTCTATAAAAGGTTGTAGTCCTATTTCAGACTGTTTCACTGTCTGTGGCTTTAAATCCAAATGATCTGCTGCTGTTCACACCTTTTTCAGAAATAAAGCCACAAACACACATCTCTCTCCATCTAATCTGTTCAGTCAGTGGCAGTGAAAAGTCTGGGGGAGGAGCCAACTGGGGGCGGGGCTTATCCTGTTGTGACCTCATAAGAGGTTGCAAACATGGATTTATGTCATTCAGTGATGCACTTTATGATCAATGGTGAAAAGAAATAAACAAGAGGAAGGTCTAGACACACTGGGGACACATAATTATGGTAAAAAACACTGAAAAACGTGAAAAATGTTCACCTCAAAGATAATATTTTCAGCACAGTTCTGTCAATGTGACCGCATAGCATAGTAACCATTATTCAATTTGAACTGAATGCTGAGGCACAGAGCTGGAGGAACAAAAAGGTTTAAAATAGTACAACCGTATTTGTTATGTTATTTTGATATATTACTGGTTAAATAAATAAAATGGCTGTTTCAAGACGGGATATGTTTTTGTTAGCCTCAAGAGGAGCTAACATGGGGGTTGTGGAGATTTAGTATTCCTCTCCAGAGAATACTGAGTATTTTTTTGTAATTATACATCTCTCAGAACTGAGCAAAGCCAATACAAAGACTAAAGCCTTGAAGAAACTATTTTGATATTGCAGAAACATTTACATTGATGTTCTCTAAAATAAATCACATTGATATATACACACGTGGACAAAATTGTTGGTACCCCTCAGTTAAAGAAGGAAAAACCCACAATTCTCACTGAAATCACTTGAAACTCACAAAAGTAACAATAAATAAAAATTTATTGAAAATTAAATAATCAAAAACAGCCATTACTTTTGAATTGTTGATTAACATAATTATTTAAAAAAACAAACTAATGAAACAGGCCTGGACAAAAATGATGGTACCTCTATGAAAGATTGAAAACTATTTGACCAGAGTGACATGATTAACTCAGGTGTGTCATTTAATTGACATCACAGGTGTTTCCAAACTCATAATCAGTCAGTCTGCCTATTTAAAGGGAGACAAGTAGTCACCCTGCTGTTTGGTGAAAAGGTGTGTACCACACTGAACATGGACAACAGAAAGCGAAGGAGAGAATTGTCCCAGGACATCCGAAAAAAAATGATAGACAAACATCTTAAAGGTAAAGGCTATAAGACCATCTCTAAACAGCTTGAAGTTCCTGTGACAACAGTGGCTCATATTATTCAGAAGTTCAAGACCCACGGGACAGTAGCCAACCTCCCTGGACGTGGCCGCAAGAGGAAAATTGATGACAAATTGAAGAGACGGATCGTTGGAATTGTATCCAAAGAGCCCAGAGCAACCTCCAAAGAAATTAAAGGTGAACTCCAAGGCCAAGGTACATCAGTGTCAGATCGCACCATTCGTCGTTGTTTGAGCCAAAGTGGACTTCATGGGAGACGACCAAGGAGGACACCACTGCTGAAAAAAACTCATAAAAAAGCGAGACTGGAATTTGCAAAAATGCATGTTGACAAGCCACAAAGCTTCTGGGAGAATGTCCTTTGGACAGATGAGACCAAACTGGAGCTTTTTGGTAAGGCACATCAACTCTATGTTCATAGACTCAAAAACCAAGCATACGAAGAAAAGAACACTGTCCCTACGGCAGGGGTGTCAAGATCCGTTCCTGGAGGGCCACTATCCTGCATGTTTTAGATGTTTCCCTCTTCCAACACACCTGATTCAAATGATCAGGCTCGTTATCAGGCTTCTGCTGAGCTTGATGATAAGCTGATCATTTGAATCAGGTGTGTTGGAAGAGGGAAACATCTAAAACATGCAGGATAGTGGCCCTCCAGGAACTGAGTTTGACACCCCTGCCCTACGGTGAAACATGGAGGAGGCTCAGTAATGTTTTGGGGCTGCTTTGCTGCATCTGGCACAGGGTGTCTTGAAAGTGTGCAAGGTACGATGAAATCTGAAGACTATCAAGGCATTCTGGAGAGAAATGTGCTGCCTAGTGTCAGAAAGCTTGGTCTCAGTCGCAGGTCATGGGTCTTCCAACAGGACAACGATCCAAAACACACAGCCAAAAACACCCAAGAATGGCTGAGAGAAAAGCGTTGGACTATTCTAAAGTGGCCTTCTATGAGCCCAGATCTGAATCCCATTGAACATATGTGGAAGGAGCTGAAACATGCCATTTGGAGAAGACACCCATCAAACCTGAGACAACTGGAGCTGTTTGCTCATGAGGAGTGGGCCAAAATACCTGTTGACAGCTGCAGAACGCTCATTGACAAATACAGAAATCGTTTAATTGCAGTGATTGCCTCAAAAGGTTGTGCAACAAAATATTAAGTTATGGGTACCATCATTTTTGTCCAGCCCGATTTCATTAGTTTGTTTTTTTAAATAATTATGTTAATCAACAATTCAAAAGTGATGGCTGATTTTGATTATTTAATTTTCAAAAATTTTTTATTTATTGTTACTTTTGTGAGTTTCAAGTGATTTCAGTGAGAATTGTGGGTTTTTCCTTCTTTAACTGAGGGGTACCAACAATTTTGTCCACGTGTGTACATTAGTTTGCATTCAGATCGTTTTCCATTTCAGTGCTGTCCTCTATTTTTATCCTTCTCTCAGTCATCTATTATGTCCCAGAACTGCAGCAAGTAGAACTGCAACGTTTTTCAAAGTTAAAAATCTGTGTAAAATCCGGGTAAAAGCAAGTCTTACTTTTGTACTCTAAGATTTAGTGGCAAATTTCACTAAATGAAGAAACAATATGAATTGCAGTGAAGCACTGGCAGCCAGATTAGCAGAAATCCAAACAGGCAGTATTTTGTGTGGGTCTGTATAGACGGAGAGGACATAGGGTCAAACATGTCATCACATGCCGTCCGTGATGGATGGCCACTTCCTCCCTCTCCACAGGTTCTTAGCGAGGATTTCTGGAGCTGTGCAGCTGGACGGTCTGCATGGCTGATAGAAGGCTCACAGATCACTATTCACCTGAGTTTCCATCCAGCATACAGGTATGGAAAATGAATCTTCAAAACATCTAAGGCTCTAAATCACTAGCAGTTTTGGATGGATATCACCAGTCAAAGTCAATAGAATGTGTTCAAGCTGAAATTGTCAAATGCTGCTTTTTGTAATGGCTGTTTGCGTATTGTGATGATTGTTCAGATATTTGACAACTGCTAAATATCAATCACTACACTGATAACTTACTCTTCACCTAAACTGAGCTTTGAAATGTGACTGAATTCTCACTTAACCTGCCACATATTCATTAGAGCTGCAGAGATTAGTTTTTGACTACTACATTACTTGTCAACTATTTTAATGATTAATTCGTCACTTTGGGTAATATTTTTAAAGGAAAAATCCTCAGATTTATCTGATTCTTCTTAAATTTCAAACATTTCTCTATAACAGCAAACTGAATATCTTGGGTTGTGAACAAAACAAGACATTTGATGACATCATCTTGGACTTTGACAGACATTGTAGACATTTAGACCAAACAACTAATTAATAATGGAGAAAATAATCATCAGACACTGAAAAGAGTCATTACTTCCAGCTCTAATGTTCATCTTGAAGGCGAGGACTCCACAAGTAGTACATTTTGGACCTTAACTACTTCCTAAATGTCTTAGATTGAATGAGAACTGGTCAAAATACCCCCGAATGACTTTACTCGGTTCGTTAATTGTTGTTTATTGGATGCTAGTCAGCACATTTGGCTGTCTTATGACCTGTGCAGCTTCTAAAGAATGTAAACAGTCTGGGTGAACAGTTACAGTCTAATTATGGCCTCTGTTTGTTTATTACAGTCATTTGTGGTTTTTGGCCTTCAGGATGAAGTCATGCCTGCTAATTTGTTCGTCGTGTTTCACAGTAGGAAACTGTGCCCTCGCATTTGACTGACAATTTACCACTGGAGGCTGTTTTACGGTCGCCTCATGGACAAAGCGCATTCACAATCCGCTGTCGGGACGATAAATCTTGCACATTTTTGTCACACACACACACACACACACACACACACACACACACACACACAGTTCAGACTTCAACGAGCGTGTCACACTTTCCTCTTCACACAGTGCATTAACCCTCCACCTTCACTGGACTGGCCTGGGATCAAAGTCTGCCAAATTCCTTGATGATGATCCCCCTTTCTGGGTCCGATGTCAGAATCAGAGACTGGAGCAGGGAGACGGCCTGCTCAGTTAAACAACTCACATAGCATGAATTTGCCTTGCCAGATCCATTGCAAAGGCGCACATGTGCACACGCAAATTGATCAAGACAAGGCATAGAAACAGCTGCCCTGTCACCCTGTGTCTAATACAGACAGACAGCGGGTGAAGAAACGATTGGACGCAGTGGGCCATCCACTCAGCTCACAGGGGGATTGATGATGAACTCTGTTTGTACGGAGTCCACTGTGTAGAAGAAATACAGCCTGCTTGGGTTTCTGCAGCAACATATCAAGTGAAACGAGAGATAAAGAACAAGGGCTCCTTCTTCAAAGCCATACGTCTAATTTATGCTTTCAAAGACAGACTGTGGTCACATTTTCATTCGCGCCAATAAATTAAACTGAAGAAATACTTCAACAGATATAACATTGTGTTGATGAATGTTTAAAGCTGGAGCGCGGAGAGATTTAACTGAACATAAAGACGGGCTCTGTCCAGGTTATCATCATATCAGGCCACCGTTATTTACACTGCATGCACATTTAAAACATCAGACACTGACAAAAAGTGCTTTCAAATAGATAACGAAGATCAACATCGTAAATTGACCAGATTATTTTAAATATTAGCGTTAACACCCCATAATATCTTAGAATATTTCAAAATGACTTATCATCAGACTCCAGAAAGTCATTCAACATGAGATATAATGTATTTATTAGTATTTTTTTAATAGTGTATTTAGGGAACAAGACAGAAGAACAGTATGAATTTTCTTCCAAAATGTTAAATATTTTGTTTAAAAAAGTTACACTAGTCTATGTGGGTACAGTTGAGCCCTTGTTAATCATACTCAACAATACAAATATCATAGTAAGAGTTCAAAATATTATAATTTCAGTAAGAATTGTGCCTTAGTCTTGATTACAATTACAAGTTGTATTGCATTATACATCAAAACAGGCCTCAGAGTCCTTGTTTTTGCAGGAAAGTTTGGTTTTGCAATTACAAAACCTTTTCGAACTCAAATCTCTTCTCTAAATGTAAAAGAAATGGCAATACAAGCGACAGTTGTACATCTTAGCTTGACTTGTTTCTATTCCTGAAATGACAAAGGAGACTGGAAATATTCAGTATGTCAAAAGAAAAGACAGAAACCAAGAGAAAAAAATCTGAAAAATACCTTTAAATCCCAACTCGCAACCCCCTGAGACGTCTCGACCACCAGGTTGAGAAGCATTAGTCTAGAATAAATGAACAACATTCTCAACTGTTCATGCCCCATCAGATACACACATTTATTAGGCTTCACATCGACTACACACAATGAGTGTGTCATTCCAGACATGTTTACACAAAGTTAGATCTCAGAGTAAAAACCCTGGGGGCTTTGTCTTTGCCAGAGGATCCCCCCCACCCCAGCCCCTCCTTCTATCCTTATATCCCCTCATGTCCTTCTGACTGAACCCTGGGGAAGGTTCAATTTTAGGGACTAAACTCCAGCTCGGCCCCACAAGACCGTCTGTCTCCCCTGTGCTCTGTTTTGCTTGGTTTAGGCCAATTTACTGCCTGTAGTTCTACTCTTACAAGTAGTCTGTCACGCCACTGTGAGAACATTCCCACAATACTCTCACATTGATGGCATTCATGATCCGCAGCTTACAAAGACGCTAATAAAACAACACAAGGAGCAATACGAGCTTATCGACAAGTGAAGGCCATTAGCTTTGATGTGATGGATCGTCCTCAGTCAGGCTTGAACGCTTTGGACGAGTCTCAATCAAACCCGACTCAAGGAGCTGTCTGGGAAAACAGCAGCCACCGACCCGTCCACACACACAGAGAAAAGCCAAAAAGTTCAGCCCGAAGCTGTCAGCGTGACTGAGGCCCTCCTGTCTGTGATTGATGACCGGAGCTCTGCATATTTCTGAAGCCGACACGTGCTGGCTGCGTTGGCTGGGAGTCGTCTCTGTTCTATTTAGTTTACATTATTCTTATTATTTCTCTGACCAGCCCAGCTGTTGAGTGCATGTATGGGAGGGGTTTTTCCATGCCCTCAGTTGTCCAGGTATGTGTAATGAAATCTTGAGTTCTGTTTTGAAAACCCTGGGAGTTCCAGTCATTTTCACATTTGAGGGTTTTTTTCTTCTCAGCTCCCCTCTTCTAACCTTCCCTCTCGCCCACTTGCATTCCCATGGAACTGTCCACCCAAGGTTACCGACTGCTTAATTTGCAGCACTTTTCGAAAAGTAAAATAAACACGGGCTTTTAAAAGGTGGGGGAACACCCAGCATCTTGGCCACTACACGCAGAAAGAAGCAGAAAACAGCTCTTGATTGTAGAAAAATTGTGTGTCTGCATGTGTGTGTTCGCAAAAAAAAAAAGCCACGAGATGTTGGCAAGAGAGACGCTTATCGTCCAATTTACCTCCAATAAAAAGCTTGTGCTCAAAACATGTGCAGTCCTTAATTAAACTTGATCTTAAGGACAAGAAGACTACTGTTGAGTCGTTCGTAGTCACAGAGTTCACAGGTGGAGGAAAGAAGAAACACCTGTTCGCTAACATAAATGCAGGCACACACACACACACATACGCACCTCGTAAAGTTTTAGGGAGTGAGCATGAACTCCGAAACAGGGACGTACTTGTGATAAATGGTTGAAATCACCAAACTGCTGCACTTGATTCAAGATGCAGATTTAACATTTACACTGGAGCATAATGTTTCTTGAGCCTGAATGCACAGTTATGTAACATATAACAGACTAAGAGCTACTTATTGAGCTTTTTCCTTGGATTGAAATGCCTGCCGGTAAATATTCACCGCCCTCTCTGTGCTGTTTCAACACATGATGGTGCAAGTGATGTGTGATGACAAGCAGAGGAAGGAGCTGCAGCAGCTCAACCCAGGATGAATGTTCCACTGCTTGTTTCTCATGTTACTGCTAGATTCATCTGCTGTTAAATGATGAACAGATGAAGATATCCACAGAAATCAAAACTATTCTGTATATGATGTAAAGGGTCAATCTATAATTGAGGGACTTTTATGGGATATATCTTGTACACATTTTTATTAGAAGTAAAAAAAATAATGTTTTTATGTTCATTATGATCTAGTCTTTGCAAATTCCATAATTATTTATCATGGAAACAATCACTTATTAATAAAAAAAATGACTGAATATCACTAAAATGTCAACTAAATAACCATCTCAGTTTAATAACAACCACCTTCTAATTAGCTAAACAATGATAAAATTAGCTTATTCAAAAATTGTTTTAATTGTGTTCTTTTTATTAAGTGAAATGGTTTTTTTTTGGCAATATATCAAATTTTATGTGGAAAATAACAAATTGTATCGGTGTCCGGTTATAGCCAAACATCGCAACAGAAACTGAGAATACACTCAACTGAACAATGTTGATTTTAGGCCTGAAAACAGCAAAAATGTCAACTATGATATAAAAAGTCCCACAATTATATGTTGACCCTACAATCATCTAGTAAAATACCCAGTATCGTGTGGTCTGCTATTTTAAGGTCTATTAGCAAGGGCTAGCAATCAATGTAGTGTCAAAATTTGAAAGCAAACACATGCAGCATTCATTGATACAACAGGATTTTCATTCTATGACCTGACTGGTGTGCACGCATTTAAAGTGGCATTCAGACATCACAGATACAGCAAATTTACCAGATTATACATTCTCAGTGCTCTATGAACAGCAGTTATCTGCGTTTGGCTGCAGGAATTAAAACTAAACCTTCCTCAAATGTACATGCAGTAAAAAGGACAAATGTCAGATTCTGAGAGTGAATTACATAAACCAAGACCGCATTTCATCCCCTCAAACCATCTTTTGATCCTTGACTTGTAACCTGTGTATTCTGGCATGCCAACATGCACTTGTATGTAGCCATTCATGTGTGACTTTCAGCTCCACATGTGTCGCCACGTAGAGGAAATTAGCAGCTGTAACTGCTCCGGAACACCTGCAATAACAATCCAGTGTAGCAGGTTAGCTGGAAGCTACGCTCTCTGCTTTTCTTTTTATTGTAATCTGATCCAGCCTCTCCTCTACGTCAAATTCTCAGAGCCACAAGAAGAGGTTCGGAAAGAGAAGAAGGGAGCGGACAGAACCGTAACTAAAGATGAAGGACAAATGAGTGACTGGTGTGTCCGATTCGTTTTATCCTCGGAATCTAATTTGAAAAGCAGAAAAATGCTCCAAATGTCTTTGATGTCAGCGGTTTGAACTGAAATATCACAAACCAAATTTCAGCATTTTCAGTGGGATTGGATGGAAATCGATATAATATAGGAATGCAAAGTCGCAGATTAAACAAAATAAAACTCGAGCGCTGACAAAGTCTTCAAGAGTGAGCAGTCAATTGAATTGTTTCCCCACATGGTCAATTGAGGCCAGAGCCAACACAACCCTAACTAATGTATTTAAGGATTCCTGTTACTTTTCTTTCAGTGATCTCATCAGCAGTCTGTGTGACTAACAAAGCAAAACAAGTAACGTAATTGCAATTATAAACTTCTACCAAGGTGGGTCACATCAGGCTGAAAGTCAAGTAAGAAGCATTCATAGCTGTAAAAAGTTTGAATGTCTTTATTTAGGTATTTTTAAAGTAACATGAGATACCAAATGGAGGACAAAACTACTCCAAAAAATCATTCAGTCTGTCACTGGGGGAAGTCTGCAAAAATCACAACAACTCGCGGCAAACTGTTGCAGCTGTCACAAGTTTAAACAACCCACCGGGGAAATAATGGACATATAGTGCAAATAGGGGTTGACAAGTCGCCTCAAACTGACATGCAACATACAGTAACATGACTCACCTTTTGTTTGCAATAGTAGTTTGGTTAATCCAGTGTTATAGTCCTTTTCATGAAGTGTTGACATGAGTTTATCACCTGTCACCTGTTTTGGTTGAAGCCTTAATCCTGCCAGCCGATGCCAAAACCTGTCAGGGATTTTACTGTGTGTGAGAGTGTGTGCGGCTTCTTCCAAATAAAGTAATGTGCTATAGACAGCCAAACATCGCAACAGAAACTGAGAATACACTCAACTGAACAATTTCTGTCCAAAACACTGCACGGGCAAAACGGTATCTTTGCAAGTTGTCATTATGAGATTGAAGGTAATATTTTGTGTTCCAATTTGCCTCACCGCTGAGCCTTTAATTTAGGGATTAGCATCGATAAGAGATGTCATTCTGAGGGCACACTCACCTGATACGATCTATGCAAACTCAGCTTCTCCTGTAACGTCACTGCATCCTTTTCATCTTCCACTATCCCGTCGGTTTAAAATGCAAAGCTCTGACGACAGCACATTTCCTTCCAAGCCTCACAGGTACGACTCCAAATGCCCTCTGCCCTCTCCCGAATCTATGGAGAACAAAAAAAAGACACATGTGAAACCCATTATGCAATCTGTCATCAAGGAGCTGAGAAACAGGAAAAACACGAACGAGACAAAAATTGATTTCATCTGTTCCTCCATCTCCTCTCACAGTCCGAGTGGCACTCGCTGTCACTTGCCATTTAGCAGACGAGGATAAGGTTCAGTTGCAGAATCAGATACGGTGTGGAATGAGGTCTACAGTAGAGCAGACATGCTAAAGAATTCAGAACAAAGCTTTGCAGATTAGTCTGTTGAAAGATCCGACTGTCAGAGGAGATCATGGTGATGTGTTTTGAATGAGGGGAAACAGAGAGGCCGTTCTTCATATAAAGAACTGCAAGCTTCCCAGAAGTCTCCGAAACAAAGCAAGTGCCACAAAACTTATTCCAGTAACCATGAGATGATATTTTAAGAGAAAATTAACACACCGAGTCACAGCTGGGTGCGGTGTTGAACTAAAACAGAGGGAAGCTGTGGAATCTTGGACTTTCCCTTTTCGCTGAAACAGGTGAGTTGTGCTGTGACTGTGGGTGGTCCTGCTGACCTGTCTTTTCTTAATAAACCACTTAGTTGGAGCATAATTATGGGCTGACATCCTGCCTACAACCTGTACGTCAGACGGGTGTGAGAGCCTCTGTGTGTGTGTGCTTCTGTGTCATTTGAATATCATACTCAAAACCCGCACAGAAGATAAACTAATGACC